>NC_045448.1:136509-173678 GCF_002776525.5 Piliocolobus tephrosceles | reverse complement strand
GCTGCAGCAAGTGCTGATGGAGAAGCAGCAAGTGCTGATGGAGAAGCTGCAGCAAGTTCTGCAGAAGATGCAGCTAAGATCATTGATGAAGGTGGCTCTGGGAAACAAAGAATTTCCATGTAGATGAGACAGCCTGCTATTGGAAAGCAGATGCCATCTAGGACTTTCATAGCTGGAGAAGTCAGTGCCTGGCTTCAAAGCTTCAAAGGACAGGCTGACTCTCTTATTAGGGGCTAGTGCAGCTGATGACTTTTGGTTAAAGTCAGTACCGATTTACTGTCCCCCAAATCCCAGAGTCCTTAAGAATTATGCTAAATGCACTCTGCCTGTGCTCTGCAAATGGAACAACAAAGCCTGGATAACAGCACATCTGTTTATGGCATGGTTTATCGAATATTTTAAGCCTAATGTTGGGACCTACTGCTTAGGGAAAAAAATTCTTCCAAAGTATTGCTGATTGACAATGCTGATGGAGATGTACAAGAAGATACATGCTGTTTTCATGTCTGCTAACACAACATCCACTCTGCAGCCCCAAGCATCAAGGAGTAATTGTGACTTTTTAGTCTCACTATTTAAGAAAATCTATTTCATGAGGCTACACCTGCTGTAGACAGTGTTCCTCTGATGGACCTGGGCAAAGCCGATTGAAACCCTTGTGGAAAGGATTCACTGTTCTGGATGCCATTCAGAATGTTCATGACTCAGGGGAACGGGTCGCAAGATCAACATGAACAGAAGTTTGGGAACAGCTTTGGGAACAGTTGCTGTGCAGGTTGTTTGTGGTCAAACATGAAGAGAGGGGAGGGGAAGCTCTGATGTGAGGGTGGAGCACCTCCCGTCCTTGAGAAGAGTCTGCCTGAAAGGCAGGGAAAGAGCTGGAAGGAGCCTCTGGGTGCCCAGGGGAGTGACTCAAGAGATGGAAGCAGTTTCCCATGTCAAAAAAGACATCAGAAATAGCACCAAGTGTAGGCACCAAAGTCCCAAGAGGATGGAGGCAGCACTGATGGAGGTGGATCTGGAGGAAGATGTGGGAATTCCATGAATTTGGAAGTGGGGTCCTTGGCTGAGCCTGAGACGGAGGCGGCTGGGAGAAAACACACTGTAGAAGTGTGTGGAGCAGGACAGGGTCTCTGTGCCACCTCTGTGTTTACGTTCTTATTAGTTCCTTAAAAGAAATCTTAGTGGGAAGTCAGCAGGCGAAACCACACAATTTTTAAAGCTTTCACTATAATCTCAAGAAAGCTTGTTTCATTTCATGTTCAGCATTGAAAAACTTGTAGGGCTCTGAAAGGTGTAAGACTGGTTAGAAATCATATTGATTACCTATTTTAGTGCCACTTGTGTATAACAATAAATTATAAAAATAGCCTAAGTTACTATAGAAAACTGTTTGCTGTAGACCAGGCAGTCTGGATGTAAACCCTGCTTGTGCCAAGGATCAGTAGGGTGATCTCAGCCAAAATAACATTTCTGGGCTCACCTTCCTCAATTTAAAAACAGGGGCCCTAAGAGGTGCCTCCAGCTATCGTGGTGATGATTAAATATGATCGAATATGTTCCGTGCTTAACACAGTGAAGTTTACATATTAAGATGATGAAAATAATAATCTGGAAAGATGGTATGATATGTTACAGAATTTTAAAAATCAGAGTTCCACATATATCAATATGATTTATTTTAAAAATGTACATATAACAGAAAGAATGGAAAGCATGAACTCAAACTGCTAAAATGGTTAGAGCTAGTTAATCTGCATGGTATTAATCAACTATAACTGAATATTTATTAATAAAAATAGTTATTAAAAATAGAAATCTGTTTGACAAGCCACCCATGAACAAACAGGGGACCAGGTCTCCTATCCAGGATCCTACGAAGGAGAGAAGAAAACAGATTTGCTGGTCACAGAAGGGCCCGAGCGGCTGATAGCAGCAAGGCTGGCATATCCTTGCTGCCTTACGTCTGCACAGGTGGCCTGGGAGACAGACCACACAGCCGGGGAGGGCACAGCAGCAGCCCTGACCCAAATCTGTCAAGCGCTCTGCCCCACCAGCAGCTCAGATGGGTTCCTTTACATCTCCACAGGCTTCCAGGTCCTCAATGCTCAGAACAGTCTTGACGTTCCACAGGAAGGGCGACACCTTGTCCTCTGAGTCAGGGGCTGCCTCACTCACCAGGCATCTGATGAGTTAGTTAGCAGATGAAGGGGAAGGTGGAGCAGGAGGGAGCGGAGGCCTGGCTGACTCGGAGCGCAGAGCTGCCTCCAGAGCACTCTCACCTGTCACCTGGGACATCATCAATTACAAGTCGTGCTGCCTGCATTCCTCTTGCCAGTGTGCACGTGTGCAGGGAGCCAGCCCCACCGCGGAGGCCTGTCTAAACAGAGCTGCCTCCAGCTCAGAACGTAAACACCTGCTGGTGGTCCCTGCTCTGTGGGCCGTCACTGCTGTCCCATGTAGACTGGGAGGGCTCGATGCGGGGAGATGAAGCCTCCTCTTTAGGGGCAGAGCTCTGGGGTGGGGTGCTCCCTGGCTTTTCAGGAAATGACCCTTCTGTCAGGACAGAAGACCTAGCAACTTGGAATGCTTCCAGATTTGCCCATTAGAAGAGCCAGTACAAAATGTTAGCTGTGTGTCTCAGAGCGAAATTCAGGAAACAGAAATGCGTGTTAGTGAAATAAGAACAAGTTAGGAACAACTAAAAGACATTATGAGATTATGCTCTGTCCTCACACCCTAAAGGCTAATGCCAGATTTGCACACTGGGAGGTGAGTGTATGTGAGAAATGAGGGCACAGTCCTGCACTGAGTGTGGGGAGGGCCCTGGCCTGGTCATTCCCTACTCCTGGGCTGTTCTGACCTGCTGCACCCCTCCCAGGCATGTGGGCACAGATAACCCTTGTGAAATGAGACAGAAATGTGCTTTAATAATTCTGTCACTGCAAATAACAGTAATAGAAGACATGAAAATATTAGACTAAACATATCAGAAATTTCCTTTTCTTGTATAACAAAAAGTAGGGAGATACAAAACCCAAAGCTTGGAGGCTGGCGCTGATGGAGCTGAAACCCAGGCACATTCCAACTTTCTGCCCTATGTTTTGGAATTTGTCCTCATCCATTCACCCGTCTCTCAGCAGATATCCCATTAGTATCTACTATGCGTCAAGCCCTGTTCTGGTTGCTGAGAATACAGAAGTGAACAAAGGAGACAACAGCATTTTATCGCAGAGCTTAATACACAATAAACAAAAGTCTGATTACAGCATATCAAGATCTGAGAACTGCTCTGGAGAAACATAAATTGGAGCGGGAGGAAGATGTGTGGAGGGAGGCTTGCTGTTTAAAATGGGGTCCTCAGGAGACATCTCAAGCAGCAGGAGCCCAGGCTCAGGCCACTCTGCAGTGCAGGGATCAGCTGAGCCTTCCCTGCCCTGTGCCTGGGGCAGGGAGGGGCAGAGAGGCAAGAGAGGAGAGGAAGGGAGGGCATGTGAGGCGGCTGGAGGGCTCTGAGTGTTACTGCGAATGAGCTACAGCTGTTGAGGTTTTGAGCTGAGACGTGTTGCCATCTGATTTATCTTTCAGGAGGCTCTTCCTGGCTGCAGTGTTGAAAATCAGCTGTAAGAAGAAAGGACGGAGATGGTGACAATTGAGTGGATTCTATACATCTTCCCACTTTCTCTCTTTTATTCCTTTTAAACCTAATTAAACATTTATGATGCCCTCTCACTTTGACCATCGTATTCTTTACACTCTTTTATATTTTCTTTTTGTCTCATGGGATAATATTCTGGATAATTTAGACATATCTTCCAGTTTTCTGATTCACCTTCAAGTGTCTCTAATTTGCTTTTTAATATTCATTGGGTTTTAAATGTCAGTTATTACAGCTTTTATTTGTGAAAGTTCTAGTGTCTTTTTCAAATATTATCCCTTTCTTGTCTCTTGTTCTTGCTCATATTTTCAGGTTTTTTTTCTGTTATTTCTGTAGCCACACCAGACACAATCATTTTGTATTCCATGTCTGGTAACCCATCCTGAGCCCTGGAGAACCTGAGTGTTTCTTTGCTGTTTCTCTCTCCTGGTGCTTTGCTTCTTTATTTGTTGTCATTTTTATAGGAAACTGATCAATTTCCTGAGTACTATAATTATGTCTGGGTTTAATGTTGCGGATCTCCAGATGAAACTTGTTTCTGCCAGTTGCTTTGGGGCTCGAGTAACCCAGACCTGCTTCACGTTGGGGCATCTAACTGGGTTTTGGACCACGAGCCTGTGTGTGTGACCTATGCCAGCACTGATGTAGGACTAGTTCCCATTTTTTCTTTTGTGTGTAGAGTTTGTTTCTTTTTATTCTTACACAGAGTGCATGGCCTTTGGAGTCTCATATTATTTGGGGATCTCTGATTCGTCTTCCCACCTTACACAGCCCTTGACTTTTTCTCCCGGATTTCGTATCCAGCGTAGCCTTCAAAGTAGAGTCCAGTCTGCAGTCTGCACCCAGTCTGGGTTAGGCATTATCTTGCAGGATTCCTGCCTTCGCTTTGTTTTTGCTCTCTGCGTTCCTAATTTTTGTGCCAGCTCAGCATTGCTTTTAAAAATATATATTCCTCCTGTGTTTAAATGGACATGGTTACTAAAAGTATAAAATCTGGCTTACTGTTGGAAACAGACTCTTTTTAACCCTTAGTTCAAGCTGCTACAGCAAACTGCCATAGCCTAGGTGGCTGTAAACAGCAGATACTCATTGGAGGTCCAAGGTCAAGGTGCCAGCGTGGTCGTGTTCTGATGAGCACCTGTTCTGGGCCGCAGGCGGTGCCTTCCTGCTGTTCCCTCACATGGTGTAAGGAGTGAGGTATCTCTGGGGCCTCTTTTATAAGGGCTCTAATCCCACCATGGGGCTCCCCTCCAGACCTCGTCACCTCCCCAACGCCCCTCCTAACACCATCAAACTGGGGAGTGGACTTCAACGTAGGAGTTTGGCGGAAGACAAACATTTAGCTCACAACAGACCCTTTATTTCAGTTTTGTTGTGTTAGTTGGCTTTGTTTTCATTTTCTGTTTTCTAAGGAGTTTCCTGCAATAGCTCTTCGTGGGCCTGCATCTGTGTTTGTTACCCTTTGGGAGATAAGTCTGCTTTTCTTCTATTTATTTTCTGACTTCTATCAGTTCATGCTTCATTGCCTTCTGGTGTCTCACCATCTCTCCCTTGAAATGCTGCGTTCTGGATTTGTGATCTTCTTTTATAGTAGTAATGGCTGCATTAATTTTTGTGGTTGATGAAATATTTAATTGCATTATTTATTTTGTGGGAACAGTTTTGGATGTTACTTAGTTCTACAACTTTCCTTCGTTTGTTCCTTCCTTTCTTCCTGCCTTTCTTCCTTTCTTCTTTTTTCTGTCTTTCTTATGAATTTTCTATTTCCTTTTATGGTCTTAATCATTGAATGAGTTTGGGTCTCTCATGCCAATATTTTCCAGTTTCCTGTGAACTCGGAGAAGTCCAGATTGTTCCTTGTATAGTCTTCACAACGCAAAGATTCTCTCTCCTTCTGCGACAGACACCGCTTTATGCAAATACGGTTTATCTTTGATCCTTTGTATCAACTAGTATTTCCCCGACCCCAATTTCCCTCTTTCCCATGCAAGGGATGCGGCTTTGGCCCTCAGCGTGTAGCACCGTCACAGTCCTGGTCTCTGGTCACTGGGGCTTCTCTAGTTTCTGATTCTTCCCACACAGCTCCTGCCTGACCTCAGCTGGGTCCGACAGTCCTTAGAATTCATGTGGAGTCTGAGGATTATATTAATACCTGATCCTTGTTTTGCTGATAATGGGGTTTTCAGTCACTTAAAACAAATATATTATCATGGTGGTTTTTCACTGATTTCTGGGAAGAGAGAAGAGAATGCCAACTTCTTCAGCAATGTTCATTCTGCAAGTCTGCATTGACCTGTTCAAATTTTAATGGGGCGACATTTTTGTGTGACTTAGACAACATATACAACTGTCACATCAAACCCATTGTTTTCCGAATAGAGTTAGTTAGGGTAAGATAAAACATAGTAATTTTAATTGTACTTTATGTAGATTACACAAACTATAAGCAAGTACATTTAAGAATACATGTAAATATTTCAAAACTTCAGCAATTGAATCGGCTGCTACATATGTTTTGAATTTGGGGTAATATGAATAAAATAAATTAAAAATGTATATTTTCCAAGATTCCATTCCATGCCCATGATTGAGATCTATACTATGATATGTGAAACATCAAATCTGGATGTGGATGATTTTTATTACAAATATTCAAGTTGTTTCACTATAAAAATGTCCTTACTGTTGCTACAGTAACAGTTACACAATAAAAATGTCCTTACTGTTGCAAAGGACTACACCTTTGCCATTGAAATTATGCTGAATTTTTAATATGACAGTGAAAATTGTCAACTATGTTTAAGGGCAGAGTACTGCATTCTCAATTTTTTAGAAAGTCACATGAAACATTTGAAATTGGGACTCTGTAAATTTCCTTTCGAAACAGGTGATGGAGTGGTGAAAAACAAACCTTTTCATACTCTTTCTGTACATGATGAAACAACACCACCCAGCAAGAGAATAGTATATTGCTCATGAAGGTGTTCGGAAACAAAGGTATATTGAAAAAACAGTTACTGTCTTGATTTTGTTAAGAAATTAGCATGAGAAAATAGTGAAATAATTGTGATTTTTCAAATATAAGAGGTGGTATTTGGAGAAGGGCTTAGCATAAAAAACCAAAACACTAAATTGTCTTCTGAAATGGAAACAAATTTATCCTCACCCTAGCCTAAATGACCTCTACTCAAATATCCATTTGTTGCTAACACATTATAAATCTCCATTTTTTTCTCATTCGGAAACTATCTTTAAAGTTTCATTTTGTAAAATCCAACATGTATGTTAAGGTATGTTCAATTCTTCTGTCAATGAAAAGAGTCAAACTCTAAAATATTTTAAGAGATTTATTCTGAGCCAAATAAATGACCAATGGGCTGTAACCCAGCCCTCAGGAGATCCTGAGAACTTGCACCCAGGCTACAACTTGGTTTTACACATTTTAGGGAGACATGAGACATTAGTCGATACATGTGAGATCTACATTGGTTTGGTCCAGGAGGGTGGGACCACTGGAAGCAGGGGATTCCAGGTTACAGGTAGATAAAAACATTTTCTGATTGGCAATTCATTGAAAGAATTAAGTTATTATCTAAAGACTTAGAATCAATGGAAAGGAATGGCTGGGTTAAGATAAGGGGTTGTGGAGACCAAGGTTTTATCATGCAGGTGAAGCCTTCCGTAGCAGGCTTCAGAGAGAACAGATTGTAAAGACTTAAGATCTGTGTTGATGTTAATGCTGGTCAGCTTTTCCTGAATTCCAAAAGGGAGGAGAGCATAATGAAGCATGTCTGACCCCCACCTTCCCATCATGGCCTGAAATAGTTTTCCAGGTTAACTTTGGAATGCCTTTTATGGAGAGAAAGGGTTCCTTCAGATGGTTGGGGGGCTTAGAATTTTACTTTTGGGTTATGCTTCTATTTATTTTTTTTAAATGACACATATAAGCCCCCCATTACATGTAAATATTTTAGTTAGTTTTTATTTATTTCAAATTATACCAATTTTTCATTTAAGTTACCAATATAAGATTTCTTTTTGAAAAAGATGAAGAGAATGTGATTCTCTCGTATAAAAAAATGTGAAATTATACATGAATGACTGATATTTGAAAAGCGGTACTATAAGAGAGCTAGGCACCTGCTTTTAAGAAAATATGCCAAATATCTGTGATTCGTGAGATTCTTAAAGCCGGCATTATGGAAGAGAAATGCTAATACAGGCAGTAGAATTATTTTAGACAATTCTGTAAAAATTGACATAGAACAATTTGAAAGTCAAGTTCTGTGGTTTGAGCTTTTATAAGCTATAAAATAAATGATGCTATGTCTGAAATCAATGAAACATGTTGTCAATTGAATTTCACTTATATTAAATTTGGGGGGCATGTAAAATAAACATGATCTGAGAAATGCATTGCTACTGATTCTGTTCTGATGTGTATTAGTTCATTCTTTTACTGCTATAAAGAAACATCTGAGACTGGTAATTTATAAAGAAAAGAGGGTTAATTGGCTCACAGTTCCACAGACTGTACAGAAAGCATAGCTGGGGAGGCCTCAGGAAACTTACAATCACGGTAGAAGGCAAAGAGGAAGCAAGCACATCCTCACATGGCCAGAGCAGGAGAAAGAGATAGAAGCGGAATGTGCTACATGCTTTTAAACAACCAGATCTCGTGATAATTCACTCAATCATGAGACAGCAAGGGGGAAATCCATGCCCGTGAGCCAGTCACCTCCCACCAGGTCACTCCTCCAACACTGGGGATAACAACTGGCCATGAGATTTGGGTGGGGACACAGATTCCAATATATCAGATGCGATAAAAGGTTAGAATAGTATTTGGTCCTTCAGGGACTACTCCTGCCCTAGATTTTCATCAGCATGTTGGGTTTCAATATTAAAGTCCTGAGTATCATATTTTTAGAGTAGGCAAATTTGTCAGGGATTATAGTTATGTAAAATGGGAGTTCTAAATGTCTCTATAAATTAGAACAAAGGCACAGATCTAAAATAATTCAATCAGAATAGACGAGTCAGCATTTCCCCTCCTCACAACCCACTGCCCAAACTGATTACACACAAGTGAGAAAGGAATCGTTTAAAATAGCAGAACGTAGGGATTTGAGGATTTCCGTGCCCTAACTCATGCGAACCTTCAGTGAAATGTCCGTCTTAGGTCGGGAGGAGTCATTGTGCTGTCTGAGGATTCCCAAAATGGCACAATAAGAAGTTCAGCCAGTCCCTGCTTCAGAAAGCAATGGGAAAGCTCGACAGAACTGCCAAGAACAACCAGTTCAGAACTCTGAAAATTAACCAAAGGCATGCGGCAAGCTGACAGGAGGCTGCACAAAAAACCCATGCCTGGTGCATGGCAGGGTCACAGCTGCTGAGACTGAGATCCTGGGTAGCCTGACAACAGACAAGATGAAAAATTGGAAGTGAAATCTGGGGAGCGAGACAGAACCTTGATAACCTCCCACATGTTCCTGGTGCTCTGAGAGGCTCTCATGTGCATGGAGCTGAGCAGGAGGAAACTCACATTCACTAAACACGAGAAGCTGGCTCACCTGGCATGACGGACCATGGACCCAGAATTCTATCCTTCATGTCTCCCCAGGAATGTGAAGCTACTGCACACTGTTCACAGAGATCCCCCACTGTGAAATTACTAATGGAACATCCAGGGAATAACAAGAAAAAAGAGACCAATACAAGTGAATTTCTTTATATAGCAGTAATGACCAAACGTATGGGTGCTTTAGGCATTTCTGGAAACAGCTGGGGGGCTATGATGGTGTCTGGCTGTGTGTCTCGAGTGACACAGGGCTGTCTGCTGCAGTCTGGTCTTGGCTGCAGTGTTTGGGAACACTCACTCACACCAGGACCCTGTGCACATCAAAGGTGCTGTGACTGTGACATTCAGCTGCTGAGAGTGACTTGCCTCTACACTCACCTGCAGTTTTGGAGAAGCCACTGCATTGGTCCATTCTCACACTGCTGTGAAGAACTAACGGATACTGGGTAGTCTATGAAGAAACAGGTTGTACAGGAAGCATGGTAGGGAGGCCTCAGGGAACGTATGATCATGGCAGAAGGAAGGGGAAGCAGCACCTTCTTCACATGGCGAAGCGGGAGAGAGAGCAACGGGGAAGGTGCTGCTCACTTTCAAACAACCACATCTCACGAGAGCCCTATCACGAGAAGAGCAACGGGGAAATGCAGCCCATGGTTCAGTCACCTCCCACCAGGACCCTCCTCCAACACCAGGGATTACAATTTGACATGAGATTTGAGCGGGAACAAGAACCAAACCATGTCAGCCACCATGTAAACAAAACATAGGTTTAACCATCTCAAAGAATGTAAAAGCAAAACAATGAGAACAAAACCCATTCCACACACCTGTTTTAGAGAATGCATATCACACACACATAGCAGGAAGGAGGAAAAGGACCGGCCTGGTGACTCTGACAGTGATTTGATGGGATGACAAAAGGCTAAAGCAAAACAAATTTGTGAAATGTGCACAAGCTCCATATTCTAGTTAGTAAAAATAACAAAAGGTACACCATCGCACTTGCATTCTGTGTACAAGTTGCTGTTTGAAATGCGTATATTTAAAGTGTTGCTTGAAAATTCCTTTGAGCCCATGGCACTTGGCATCCGGAGGGGCCCGGGGCATTGCCAGCACACAGGACTAAGCTCGCAGAGCTTGGCTGGGCGACTGTTGAGTTTGGCTTTGCTGTGTGTTTTTGCATGCGCGTTTACATTATTTCATAATCGTGTTTTCGTTATCACAGCAGTGAAAACAGAGCTGTCTTCAGACCCAAGTTCTTGTGGGACTAAATCAGCAAAGGACAGAAGGTAGAAACTGAGCAAGACGTTGCTGGAGGCGGGGCCCTTCCAGTGGAGTTAGCCGGAGTCACCTGTGGAGCCTGCAGGTCCCAGGCTGCTGTGCTCATGTACCTAATAGTATTTCTGGGAAGGCTACCCAGACACTGATGCAGGTTTCAAACAAAAAGTTAACAGTCTTGAGTGGCTTCTCTCTGTTTTCTCAGTGCACCTGTTCCTTGATCAGGTGGTGCTGCTGGCTCAGGCCTCGACTGCCTCTGGTTCCACACAGGAAAGCTGGCATTCCTTTTGAATGAAGTCCCAAGTACAGACAAATTTAGTAGGCAATAGACTGATCTCAAAAATTCCTACTGATCACAGAATAATGACTTGTTTGAGTTAGGAAGAAAATGACTCAAGAACTCAGTTAAAAGCAATAATTTTATATAATGATTTTACATGAGTTTAAAAGGTGAATCTTTTTCTTTAAACTTTAAAAATATCCATGCTTTCATTTAAGTCAAATAAAAATATTACACGTGTGCTTCAGGCCTCCTGGTTTACCAGATACTTTCCACACCATTCTCTCACTTAATCCTCACAACGGAATGAGGACGGGGTTATTGTGCAAATATTACTGGTGAAGAAACTTGGTTAATTCCCAGCATCACACCCCGAGGAAGTGAAAGAATCACAGCTCTAAACAGGTGGGTGTTCTGCTTCCAAACCCAGGGGTCTCGGATCAGCCGTGAGAACGTGAGGAGTTCAGCTCTTCCCAGCCATGACTCTCAATCACCTACCCGCAGGGGCCTTTGATAATAATCCTCCGAGTCCTGAGCGTGAAGTAATTTCTGTATTTTCACATGAATTTTAGGTCAAGTGATATAATAGTATTTGCAGGGTGGTCAAATGCCAGAGCCGGAGCTCCGCTGTCGGGGCTGGACCCTGGCTCTGCTGCCACCAGCTCCCTGACCTTGTCTGAGTGGCTGCCGTCTTTGAATCTCAGGTTTCTCCACTGCCAAATGGCACAACGCAAGATCATGCATACAGGTGGTCTTGTGGGGTGCTGGGCCCATGCGAATGCTCCCTAAGCATTATTGAAGGTGACTCTTACTACTCTTGCCACATAGCACTTCAAACTTGCACTGGTGCTTTGCATACAATTGACATGTAGAAGCACATCTGATTGCTTGGATTCCAGCTGAAGTCAAGTCGTGGAGCTCTTTTTGGCCTTTGCCACTGTCTAGCATGGTCCTCAGTACATGTCTGCATTATGGAATATGAAACCAGGAGCCCACTGAGTGTCCTACAGGCTGTTAGTTCAGGTGTTGCTGCACCAGGTGATTTCTTGGATACTTTTTGGTTCTAACTTTAGTTTCATGTTTATTGAAGACTGACCACACACGTAGTCCTTTAAAGTTGCTCCATTCAATCTGAACCTACCTTTAACACACGGTATTGCCTGTGCCTGCCTCTACTCTGTATGTCCCACCAAACAGCAATCAACTCCCCGAAGAGAGAGAAGCTGTCATGGTGTCTTCGGAGCTGAGCCTGCTAAATGGTGTGTCGTAAGCACTAAAACACACTTTTATTGAAGAAATGCTGTTGACAAATGGAAGTTAGGTAAGCCTTCTAATTCCCATTTTAATTGCTACACCTATGTATATATTAAGACCACTGTATATTGAAAGTCTAATATCAGAATCTACTGTGTTAAATGACAATACAATCATCTATTCAATCAATAGAAGTTCCATATTTATTGAATACCTACTCTGCCAGTCACGGCTATGCCAGCAAAGCAGAGAATTAAAAAGATAAACTGCTGCCTTGTCCTCCCTGTTACCACAGGGCCACGTCAGTGAACACAGGCTCTATGAGGAGCCAGGCTCCCTGTAGCTTGTGTTCTTGCAAAGAAGTTGAAAACCAAATCAATGCAGTAACAAGACACAGATACATATGGGTGCGTGTTTGCTGAACTCAGGAATGAGCACCAGATTGGCAGGGCTAATTTGCCCTCAGTGTTTTGTGTTTTTCCTCTAATTATTCTAAAAGGATCGTGTTGCTTTATTCCCACAGAACAAGCACTGGCTGAGGAGGAACTACCCCTAGCAGACCTCGGCGGCTCGGCGACGCACCCCTGCCCTCAGAAAGACAGCCTTGCTCTGAATTTATTTTCATAATTACATGAATGTTATCTAAAAGAAACAAAGGACGTGGGAAAGAATAAAGTTTAAAATAAACTTAAAGCTGTAGGAATGCAGGGGCCAGGCTGGACAACAGAGAAAGCCAGAGTGAGCTCAGTGTCTCTGTGATGCTCTACTCGGCCAGCAAGAAGCTGCACACAACCGAGATCTGCATCCACCAGCCGGAAGTTCAGGACTCAGACACACAATGTGCTGACTCTATCTAGAGCTAATTCATTCCAAAGTATGAGAAACACAGAGAAAAGCCAGCAACTGTTGGCCACACAGGTAGTAACGTTTCTTTCCTAAAGACTGGAGTTGTATTTCTTCCATTGTGGTACAATCTCATTGTTTTTATGGCCATATCATCATTTTATTCAGGAATGTTTAAATGCTCTGAAATATCACTTAGCCATTAAAATGTTGATTACTGCAACTAAATGACAACATAGAGAAGTGCATCATTTAGAGAGAATTCAGGATACACGATCTTATAAGCACTATGACAGGAGCTGAGTAAAAGTGGACTATGTCAACAGGCCGGAAAGGAAGACAGAAGGAAAAACGCTCGGCGTGTTACTATGTCAAGAGGCTGGAAGGGAAGACAGAAGGGAAAACGCTCGGCGTGTTACGGGGCTGGGGGTGTGCAGTCAGGATTTTCTTTTCCAACACTTTATATCATGTCTTATTTTCTTAATATTAGTAATAACACATTAAAAATGAGTTCAAGTAGAAATTAATTTTTTTCGAAGAGTAGGAATACATAACCTGGATGTTCATTTCTCTCACTTTGTCCTTGCTAACATTTGCAAAACCATCTGGAATTTCTCCCCTGGTGCTTCCAAGGAGATCGTAATTTTAATGCAGACACCGGAGAAGACACCTGCCGATGAGGTGACGTTTGTGACCCCTGGATCAAGGTCAGCATTTACAGTATGCTGTGTAAGTACTGAAACACAATTTTCTGCAAAACCTTCCAGATCAGTATACACATCTGTTGCTTAGAATTATTTGAACCGCCCGTAAACGTAGGCCAAATGCACTGCTTTGGTGGGCTCCGGCTTGCCCCTAGCAGAGGTGGCTGCAGTACTTAGTTGGGGTCCACTTGGTCCAGGTTTTTAATTTTCAACAGTATTGGAAGGGTTCTTTAACATAGGAGTTTTAAATGCTATAAAATAGATAGCCAAGAAAGACTGAGTTCTTGATGTATGCATACAATCCCAAACTCCTTAATACTAAAAATCAAGAGACTAAAACCCTTAAACTTCTGTTCCCAGGAGACTATAATGGTTTCACAAAAGCTTCCATGTTTCTGTTTAGACCCTGAGAAGGGCTCTTTCCACCAGAGAAGACAGAGGTCCTTGGCCCCACCTCTGAGGTGGGCACAGCCTGACCCAGCCCAGATGGCTGTAACGGCCAGGACCAAAACACATCCTGGCTGAAGACCACCGTGATCAGAAGCTGGGCCCCTGAAACATGAACTCGACGAAACTGTAGCATAGAGAATTCCCAACAATTAAACTCTGGACACCAAATGAAATCCGCCCCGGACAAAAATATGTTTCAGTAACTACTGCTAACATTGGATGCTCCCCCTGCCCTGTGATGGGGAAAAGAGGGAAAGGAAAGAGCCACCTTCCCCCCACTTTGTGCTCCAGCAGCCACTGAAAAGAACCACCTTCCCCACTTGACACAGACAAGACTCACCAGTGACAGGGCCAGAATCAGACCCTCTGAATTCCCATTCTTTGTGTGGGGAAAAGAAAGAGAGATCAGCCTGTTACTGTGTCTATATAGAAGGAAGTAGACATAAGAGACTCCATTTAGTTCTGTATTTGAGATGCTGTTAATCTGTGACCCTAACCCCCAACCTTGTCCTTGCAAGAAACATGCGCTGTGGTGACTCAAGGCTTAATGGATATTGGGCTGTGCAGGATGTGTCTTTGTTAAACAAGTACCTGAAGGCAGCTTGCTGGTTAAAAATCCTGCCCGTCCCTGGGCAATGGAACATCTCGGTGTAAAACCCATTGTGTACTTTGTTTACTGAGCAAGGAGAAAACCGCCTTTAGGAATAAGGTGGGACTTGCTGGAGCAGTGCTGCTAGGAGGTTTATGGAGAGTTTGCATATGCATCTCAAGGCACAGCATTTTCCTTTGAACTTATTCATGTCACAGAGATCTTTATCCATATGTCTTACTGCTGATTTTCTACCTACAATGATCCTATTATCCTGCCACTTCCTTTTCTTTAAAATGGTAAAGATAATTATCAATAAATACTAAGGGAACTCAGAGACAGGGCGGCGTCCTGGGTCCTCTGTAAGCTGAGCGCCGGTCCCCTGGGCCCCGCTTTTCTTTCTCTATACTTTGTCTCTGTGTCTCATTTCTTTTCTAAAGTCTCGTTCCACCTAACGAGAAACACCCACAAGTGTGGAGGGGCAGGCCACCCCTTCACTTTGTCCCCCAGATGTATAGCTGAACGGTTTTGTCTCCCTGATCTATCTTAAAAAAAATGCTTGTTAGCCGAACTTCGACTCAGCTTCTCCTCTTGGCCATGCCCACCCACGAGTGCTGGAACAAGGACCCCACCCTCCCCTCCTTCTCGTCCCAGTGACTGACCCATTTCCTGCCCACTGTCCACTGCACCACGGGCCCCTCCATGCCTCACCCAGGTGTTCTAGACTTTAAACAAAAGTGCTTTTCTGCCTGAGATGCTTGAAGGTCTTGGGGTCAAAGCATTCGCCCTGGGACATGAAGTCCTCTCCCTGTCTCGAAATGAGAACTTCAGGTGAAGTCTCTGCTTACCTGAGTCTGGATTTGTGTTTCACTGAAACACGGAGAAGACACAGAGGACGCTACACCGGCTGAGAACTGCTGTAAGTCCTTAATAACAATGGAAAATGAACAAGAGACAGGGCCCCACGTTCTGGCAACATGGAGAACCTGTGAACTAGGGAAGCCCTCCCAGCACAGAAAATGCCAGAAAAATAAAAACACAGAACATTTTAAAATTTATGACTGTACTGTAAGTAGAAGCATAAGGTGAGTCTTGGAGGTCTGAATCTGTAAGAACAGGCAGCCTTGACTGGCTGAGCCTGTGATTTTCCTAGAAGGAAAATGTGGCCGAGACATGGGGTTTCACAGGTCTCACCTGAGGGTGGTGGAACCGGCCTTTGTAAGTTTAAGTCCTGCAAAGGGAACAACTACCGCGTGGGAAAAAGGGACAGGCCCTCAGGATACTCTGTTTGAATTCTGGTGGACGGGAAATGAGACCAAATATATCACCCCAGAGTCTTCCTCAACTCAGTGCTTTGATTTGGGGTTCAATCCACACTGTCTCTGTGGCCCAGCAAGCCCTAATTCTAGAATGGAAAGATCAGTACCAGGCAGAAGCAAACACACTCCTCTTTGGGGCAAAACACTTTCAAGACAGGTCTGGGCCACGTTCCAGGCCTTCAGGACACTCTCCCAGGAAAGTGAGATCTGATTTGCTCCAGCTGTGGAGCCTGGGAAGGTGATTTTGGGGGAAGGTCGTGCCTTTCTGAGCAGCCTCTGAGAGCTGAGTCAAGAAGTTAGAGGAAGCCGGTGTCTGGTTGGGCCTAGCCAGTAACTTCTGCAGGAGCTGCAGTGAGGCCGACCCTGAGCCCAGAAAAGTTCCCGATGATTAACAGGAGGCTCTGAAAAATGCATCATTTATTCTTAGCATTGTCAAACTACTTGACCCAAGTCAGAGGTGATTCTTTGGTTATTTATTGTTGGAAAGCATCGTGGCTTTATCCCACAGGGGCCAATTCCCCTCACAGGGAATGCAGCAAGGAGCTTGGAAGCAGACGGCAGTGGGGAAGGGCCAGCCCGGGTGGGGGTGCTTTGAGAGGAGAGACAGGGCCTTTGCCCTTGCACCGGAGACACACGGTGCCACTGAGAGAGCTGGGAAGAGGAAGGAATGTGTGAAGACACAGATACCTTGAGGGAGAGTTATTCCTCTAACCCAGGAATGAGGATGCTTCAGCTCACATTATTTCAAGGCTTCCAAGTAAACAGCTGTTAGTAAAAACACAGTAACTGTCTCTAATACTACTTGCTTAAATATATGGATATATGAAAATTTATCTCAAAAAAATAATCTAAAGAGAAGGAGAAAACTATAATAAAAGGTGTTCATTGCAGTGATAAAAATACCCAACAATAGTAGTAAATGTAAGAGTCTTGCAGTCAAGCTTTAGGATCTTGTTCAATAATCAAAATAAAATGTCGATTATGAAGCAACACATCAACATGCTTACAATAAAAAGTGAAATAAATTACATACCAGAGTATTTTTCTAGACTATGATCAGAATGAAGGAAAACATGTCACACATATGATCACAAACTGAATGTGTGTGTGGGAAAATACAAGCAAATGATCTCAGTGTAGAAAGAATGTCAACATTGATTTTTTTAAAAAAGAATTCTGAGGTTTGGGTTTGGTTTTATATTATTGTTTCTGCACTAGATGATTTGCAAAGTTCTAAACATGTAGCCTCTAGATTTATTAAAGGAGCATGTAACGTGCAGTACAATATCAGAGATGGGCAGGAACAATAACAGTACAGGCTCCTGGGACATTTGCAGTCACACATTTGCCCGTGTCGACAGCAGAAGTTTCTTCCTTTTCAGGCTCCCTAACCCGGAAAGAAGCTGCTCGTGCTGTAGTGTGACGGGGACACGTTTGGCAGGTGTGGTCTCCAGCGTGCTTGGTTTGGTGGTCCAGAAACCGCTGCCTCCATCTTTGCCCGGCTCTCCCTTCCCTGTGTACCCAGAGCCAAGCAAAACGCCCACGGGGCAGTGGTTACGAATTAATGTCTATTTGTTTTGTTATCCATGAAACACAGGTTGTGAGCTAGCAAGAAACAAAGTACTTTTGGAGGCTTAGTGACTGTTTTTTATAAAAAGCGACCTTCTCCTCCGGCTTATGGTATGTCCTTAGTTATGGGAAAATGTCTATCTACAGGCCACCGAAGGGCCTAGACCATGTAAAATTGGAAAGTTAAAAAAATTTTTCTAAAATAACCCTCTCTTTCTTTCCCTCCCTCAAAGCTAGAAAACGTTGGGAGCCAGATGTTTTCAGAAGCGAAAAGTGTCCCAGGGAGGCGCTGTCGTTTTGAGCAGCAGAACTTGGCCTCTGTGGCCTATTTATAGTAGCCGTGGGCTCCGGGTGAGACCCAGCTGGACGGGGCTTCTGGAAGCCTCCAGGCATTAGCACGGTCAAGGATTTAAATTCTTCACAGGCCTCTGCTGGCCCACCAAGGGCTGGCCGAAAACGCAGGGATGACTAACGGATTCCAGGGCAGAAAACAGCCTGGAGGTGCCCCACACAGGCTGCCAGATGAGGCGCAAGTCAGTTTCTGCGTCTGGCTGACAAGTCTGACATGGCCTCGGCTGCCTCCACAAGCCAGAAAACCTTTACAGCTAATTTTCCAGGAGCGAGAACTGGAAAACCCCAAGCATCACCACAGAATGAATAGACGTCGGCTGTGACGTGTTCTGTGGTAGAAGTGTTAACATCACAGCACCCTCCCTGGTCTTGCACCATTTGGTTAAAATGGAGAACTTGCTAAGGTGTTCAAAGAGCTAAACACCCTTGGTGTGGAAACATGGAAAACGTGCAGATTTCAGATTTGGGAAGACTCGAGTGCCCCATTGACAGCAGCCAGGTGGCCTCAGGCAAATCTCTCTCCATAACAGATCACCGGGTTCTTCACAGAGCACGAAGGCGTATTAAAAAATATAAAGGCAGGTGTTAGATATGTGTTTCCTCTTTCTGTGTTAGTCTCTGGACCAGAAAACATGCCGAATTTTCTTTATTTTTCTTCCATGATAGTTACAGCAACACAAATTCTCTCTGGCTTAGTTCTCTAATATCTTCACCAATCACAAATCTGGCCACTACACTCCATCCTCAAGCCCACCCAACTTTCCCCTGGGTAGCCTGGTAGAGCACACAGGTGTATGCCCTCATCGAGTGACTTTGGCTGTATCAGTTATGGCAGCGTAGCAGTGGCTGATCGGAGTATGGGATGGGGATTGGGGAAGAGGCCAATAGAAACAGGTGCAGTAAGCTGGGCACAGTGGCTCTTGCCTGTAATCCCAGCACTTTGGGAGGCCAAGGCAGGTGGATCGCAAGGTCAGGAGTTTGAGACCATCCTGACCAACATGGTGAAACCCTGTCTTTACTAAAAATACAAAAATTAGCCAGGCATGGTGGTGCATGCCTGTAGTCCCAGCTACTTGGGAGGCTGAGGCAGGAGAATTGCTTGAAGGCGGGAGACACTGTCTCAATTAAAAAAAGAAAAAGAAAAAGAAAGAAAGAAGGAAGGAAGGAAGCAAGGAAAGAAGGGAGGGAGGAAAGAAAGAAGGAAGGAAGGAAAAGAAAGAGAAAGAGAAGGAAGGAAGGAAGGAAGAAAGGAAAGAAAGAAAAAGAAAGAAGAAAGGAAGAAAGAAGAAGGAAAGGAAGGAAGGGAGGGAGGAAAGAAAGAAGAAGGAAAAGAAGGAAAAAAGAAAAGAAAAGAAAGAGAAAGAAGAAAAGAAAGAAAGAAGAAAGGAAGAAAGAAGAAGGAAAGAAGGAAGGAAGGGAGGGAGGAGGGAGGGAAGCAAGTGCAGGGGAACAGGAAGAAGAAGGGCAGCGCACGTAGCAACTGAAACTGATGAGGGCAGTCCTGGGATGGAAACCAGAGGACCCTCAGTTTTGCTATTATTTTTTTAACCTGATGACATAAAGCTTCTACTATTCTGGGTAATTATGTCCCAAAGTTGGCAAGCACACACGTGCTTTTAAAATTTTTATTTTATTTTTAATGGCAGTCACAATCATATAACATGAAATTTACCGTTTTAAACTTTTTAAGTGAATAGTTGGGCACTGTCAAGTATATTTACACTGTTGTGCAACAGATATCTAGAACTTTTTCATTTTGCAGAACTGAAACTTTATGCCCACTAAGCACTAATTCCCTTTCTTCCTCAAACCCCCAAGCCCTTGGCAATCATCTCTCTACTTTCTGTTTCTATAACTTTGACTACTTGAGATACTTCATATTAGTGGAATCATATAGCACCTTCTGTTCTTTTGATAGTGGCCATACTAATGAGTGTGAAGTAGTATCTCACTGTGGTTTTGATTTGCATTTCTCTAATAATTAGTGATACTGAGCATCTTTTAATGTGGTTTTTTGGCCATTTTTAGATCTTCTTTGAAAACTTGTCTATCCAAGCCCTTTGCCTATTTTCTAATCAGATTGTTATTTTGTGATTGTTGACGTACGCATGCTTTGAAATGACACGAATGACATAAGTTAATGGAGAAGTCTGGTGATCTTTTTCCCCTTAAGTGATTGATATGTATGCCTAAAATCTGGGGACTGAAGTTAGGGAGTATGTACAAGTAGAAAAGAAGAAAAAGGATATTTTGAAGTTTTAGTTAGTATGGGATTTCTCAACCTCAGCACAACCAACATTTGGAACAGAACAGTTCTTTGTTGGTGGGGCTTTTCTGTGTGCTGTGAGGTGTCTGTGAGATCACAAGTGGCACTCCACCCCCCCCCCCGATGCCCCAGCTGTGAGATTCACAAGTGGCACTCCACCCCCTGGATGCTCCAGCTCTGGTCATGGCTGCATGTTCTAAGATGGGAGGCAGAATCGCCCCTGGTGGAAAACCACTGACTTCATGGTTTTGTGGAAGGATGAGGAGTAGTCGTGTCACCAAAGTCTATTCTGGGCATTATCCAGCACTGTCAGGCTTCTCCTTTCCCACCCAAACAATAATGCACAACGGAGTGAAGGCGATCTTCTGTGCTAAATCTCCTTCTGAAGATTCGCTGTTGGTTCAACTTCTGGGATACAAATGGCTTTAGGGGAAGATGTTGATATTTTAGGGGACCTTAAATGTCATTTCTGCTGTAAAAATCTTATCAAGACGCTATTTGAAGCCCGCCCACATGCACATACAATTTTTTTTCACAAAACAACTAGCTTGATATTTTGATTCTATTTCACGTGTGTACTGTACTCTAAGAATATAAAAATAAAATATCTCTCTCTAGACCATTTATAAATACCCTTTAAAAAACAAATTCTAGGTAACTGCTTTCAAATTTTGGCATGAACACCTATTCTTTAAGAATGACAACAAAACCTCTCTTTTCGATTTTTCCCTGGTGCTTACTTTAGCAAATAAAGTCTATAGTTTACCAAATGCTTTTTAACACAACTTCTTCCTAATTGCCTTAATTATTAAAGAAAATATCAGGTAAACCATTCTCATTTTTCCTACTAGATAGTGGAGTGTTATATATTATTGTATATTCTTAGTATATGCATGTGTCTATCATTCTTTCACAGGCTGATTTGGAAATATATAATAGTATTAAGAAAAACATGATGTTTCCTACAAGTCTTTTTACAAAGTAAAAAGTGATTGAGATTATATTGCGCAATACATTTTATATATTTTAAAATTTTATCTTTTTCCTGTTTAAAAAAAATCCATAAACATAATTTTAATTATTGCATGATTTTCCATTTTCCTCTGTTTGCTAAACCATTTCTTGGTTTTGTATACATGGATTATTCGAAATTTTCACCCTTATAAACACGTTTGTGTTTCAGTTTTCTTGTAGCACCCAAGGTGTCCAGAGAAATTTCTAAAATAATAAATCAAAAGCTATATTTTAAAGCTTTTTATATATATTGCCAAATCATCTCTTTAACAAGTTGTACAGATTTGTTCACCAGTGGAAATAAATATTCCCAATGTGACATGTTTCCAAAACATCACAAAGAGGAATGCTGTTTTTGGAATTATAGAGCTATGGGTATAAAGATGAACACATTGTGGCTCATAGCAATGGTCTGTTCAACAAAGAAGCACATTTTCCAAACTAAAACTAATAACTCAGTTTATAATATGTTTATGTGTAATGCTTTTGTCGTGTACGATTTTTCTTTATGTCAATTGGGGTTCTTTCTCTTTCTCTTTCTTTTTCTTTCACATGTTGCCCAGGCTAGTCTCAAACTCCTGGGCTCAAACAATCCACTTGCCTCTGCCTCTCCCAAAATGCTGGGGTTACAGACATGAGCCACTATGCCAGGCCAGGCTTCTTTTTTAGTAGCTATTGTTACCCTGGATGAGATGATGGCAGTGTTTTCAACATCCTGTAACTTTGATAAGTTGACCACATGATTCCATGCACAAATCTAAAGAGGAAATAAAAGCTTGTAGGAGCTGGGTCAGGATGGTGGGAGAAATTATAAGAAGAAATTATAGGAAAAGATGCAAACCTTCTTGGAAGGCCGGGAGGTTTTGCAAAAGCTTTGAGAGATAATTTGACTGAAGGCAGCCAAATTCTCTTATCCAGAGCCTGAGAAAAATAGGTAGATAACAAGTAAGTGTAAGGGAATTGATCTGGATAAGTTAGTTTACTTAGGCCTCGGAACCTGGCCTTTAATCATCAGTGGGTGCGCTGGACTGCTCTCTCCAGGGGGCGTTGAGGGTGGAGGGGGGCGGCCATGTTAATGGCCAACAAGTTATGTTGATTCAAAGCCTTTGTCATTAAATCTGTACTAAATAAATGCCCACAGGGCCAGCTTGTTGGCTCTGAAGCTGCTATGACTCCTTATAGAACCCTCCTTGGTGTCTTGAGTGGCCTGGTCCCCTAGCCACATGACCAGACGAAAAAACCTGTGTCTACGGATATTTTTTCATCCGTCGCTCGGCCAGGGTCTGTGGGTCAGACCCAGCAAAAGCTACTTGTTTTTGTAGTTTTGTTTGTTCATACATATTTTCTAATCTCCGTTTTTGCCATTTTTAACTCATTCCTTCTTAAACTGATCTTTTTCATCGGCCTAATGGGTAATTTTTCATTTTGAGGTAGGTTGAAGAGTTGTAAGAATAGTGTGAATATCTCCCACTGCCCTTCACCTTTGCATAGCAGTTGTTTACATTTTGTCCTGTTTGTCTCCTTAGTCTATCTCTCTTCATGTCTTTTTGTACATGTGCATATTATTTTTTTTGACTATTTGAGAGTCAGTTGGAGACATCAGGTCACTTTACCCTTAGGTACTTAAGTGGATGTTCCTTAAAAGTTCAGGATGGAGGAGTGTGTTTTTTTAAATCAAATACTATATAACAAATTATCCTAAACTTAGTGAATTAAAACAACAAACATCTCTGTGCTTTAGGAATCTGGGCATGACATATAGCTGGGTCCTTCTGCCTCAAGATTTTGTGCAAATCTGCAGTCATATTGTCTGCTAGGACTGTGGCCTCATCTAAAGACTGAGGAAGGAACTGTCTTAGGGTTCACCCATGTGGCTGTTGGCAGGATTCAGTCACTCGTAGACCGTCACCCTGAGGCCTGTCCTCCCGGCTGTTCACAGAGGCCCTTCTCAGCTCCTGACCAGACAGGAGCCTCTGCAGGGCAGCTCACAACACACAGCTGCCTCCATTTCAATGGGCAAGGAAGAGAACCACAGAACACAAGATGGAACCCAGAGACTTTAGTAACCTCATCTTGGAAGAAACATAATCACTTTTGTCACATTGTATTTATTAGAAGTAAGTCACCATCTCAACCACCCTCAGGGGAGAAGTTTCCGTGAGGGCATGGATACCTACCATAAGAAAGATTCAATCAATTCTGCCCCTGATCTCTGCAAAGCTTCCAATAAAAGTTAAACAACTAGTTTTGGCTACCACATATCCTCCCAAATCATTTTGATCATGTGAGCTTTATGTTACAAAAAGCAACCAGAACAAAAACTAATAATAATTTTAAATATTTATGATACAGACACATCTCTATCAATGAATTATTTAACTGTAACATTAATCTCCCTTAGAATAGCCCACATTCAGGTTCACGGAGGAAGGGGAATACAAATCATACTCATCACAGTTTCTCTTTGTAACTGAGCCCAGGTCTGGCTACTTGCCGCTCAAAAATCAAACTCAAGAGATGAGAGTTGATGGGAGGAAAAGCAGGTTTATTCAAAAGCTGGCAACCTGAGAACATTGTGAACTACTGTTGCAGAGACCATCTTGAGTTTTTCAGGCTGGCTGGAGGGTTTTTATGGGAGAGGAATATGGAGAAGCTATACACAGGGGTTGACTGTGTGTGTCAATATGTTTGGTTCTCAGTGTATGTCTTGAGTGATGGCCATCTGGTGGTCTGGTGGGCGTAAGCCTGATTGCAACAGTAATACAGATTAAATGCTCGGAATTCTTCCAAGGGCAGGATGTTCTGCAACTTTGAGTCTACGCTTAGTTTTTCAAGGCCAGTTCCTGGAGTTCTTTAGGCAAAGCACATGACTTAAGCATTATTAAAAGCCCAGCATGGAAAGAAGGGTGAAAAAAAGAAAAACAAAAGAGAATAATTTCTCAAGATAGAGTGTCAGTTTCTGGTACAAATTCCCTACTGTTGATTTTTAATTCAATTTCTATGGAAAATTGGTTGTCAATTACAATCTGGCTACTTCCTGCTGGATGGGGCTGTTGATTGGGAACTGGGAATGAAACCATTTGACCTGGCTGTGAGCTGACATTTTTTTTAGTCTTTAGGAGGACCCGAACACCCAGTTGCAAAGGATGTAGGTACACATCTGTGGGATGAGTGGTCCTTTTAGAAGCAAACTCATGAACAGAAGTTAGTATAGTGCCTACAGTCTTAACATATTTGGCAATTGGTAAATTTCTTAAAGTATTAGTTGGTTTTCCCAACAGTGCAGAAACCTGGAATGGCATACAATATAATATTTTAAAGGGACTCAATTTCTTCCTATTTTGCGGACCTATTTTAATCTACAACAGGGCAACCAGCAACACCTCATCTCAAGTCAAATTAGTTTCTTGGCAGATTTTGGTAATGCTTCTTTTTTTTTTTTTTTTTGAGTATGGTTTATCTTTTAGTTTCTTTCGTCAATTATAGTCTCCAAGATGCCAACTTAAAGGCTGCAGGAAGAGGCAAGTCAAAGCTTCCCTGACATTCCTGCAACCTTCACAGTCTTTTTAAAATCAAGGGCTAGATGAATATTAGCTATACACTGCATGGCCCCCATATCAATAAGAAAGGCAATAAGTTAATTACCCACTGTCAGTTGTAACGGGGTCCCTGTGATATATGATGACAGGTTGGCTAAACATATGTTTTTAATGAGTTATAGGAGGAGCTATGAATATTCATGAAGATAGTCCTGACTCGTGTATTGAACAAGCATGCAGGTAACATATGACTCATGTTCACTTTTGGTGTAGAGACTTCACATTTGAATGTACTATAATTAGGCTGTATGTGCTAAAAGGGGTTTTCAGGACAGAGAGGCATGCAAGTACACAATCTGTAAATCGACCAGAACCAGTCCATGGTCAGTGGTCTCTTATCAGGAGAAAGTTATGAAAATCAGCTCTTGTCCAATCAAAGTTTTAGTTACAGACAATCAAAGCTTTAGTTTTAGTTTCAGAACAGGGTCTGGATATCAGTAAATCAGCATCTGGTGGAGCTGCAAATTGTTTTAATATTGCTTATCTCAAGACTGGTACTTGTTTAGCTGCTGAAGAAAAAGAAATATATAGTGGCAGTTTAGGGTGACTGTATTAGTCCATTCTAATGCTGCTAATAAAGACATACCTGAGACTGAGTAATTTATAAAAGAAAAGGTTTAACTGACTTATAGTTTAGCATGGCTAGACTTCCTGATGCCTCAGGAAACTTACAATCATGGCAGAAGGGAAAGAAAGCACATCCTTCTTCATAGGGTGGCAGGAAGGAGAAGTGCTGAGCAAAGCGGGGAAAGTCCGTTATAAACCATCAGATCTCATGAGAACTCACTTACTATCATAAGAACAGCATGGAGGAAACCACCCCATCATGGCAATTACCTCCCACCAGGTCCCTCCCACGACACATGGGGATTATGGGAACAAAATTCAATATAAGATTTGAGTGCAGACATAGCCAAACTGAATCAGTGATTTAATCCTTGCCTGGAATGGCTGTAAGTCCCGTTTACAATTTGGTATCTCATTGCCACAAAGAGTTGATTCTGTCAGTCTTATGATCTATATTTTAACATTAATGTTCAGTTGTGTCTAAAACATAAAAGGAAGAGGATATAATGAGACATGTCTGACCTTTTGTCCCATCATGGATGGGAACTAAGTTTTAAGATTATTTTTCTGGAGTTCTTTTGGCCAAGAGGGGGTTTATTCAGTCAGTGAGCCAGGGGGCGCTTAGCATTTTGTTTTTCAGTTTACATTTCCCCTTTTCTGTTAAGATATGCCAGAGGTAGTATAGATAGCCAAACTTTTATTTTGTCCCATTTTGATATGAGGGTGATATGCTACCTGCCCCAGGTCTATCATGTCCCTCAGTGGGACCCCTTTGGGTCAAAAGACTTATAGCCAATGCAACATTCTAGCTCAGATGAGAATGGCAACATAAGAGCCCCAAATCAAAAGCCAAAAAGCGAAGTTACAAGACTAACTTGTCTGTAAGTTTCATGTGTTGAGCCATTGGTTGTTTAGGTACCAGTCTTTGATTTGGCAGGTCTTAACTAATTTTATCCCTCAAAACAAGTCCGTACAATCTCATGCTCCCACCTCTTCCGTAATAGTCCCTCAGCTTAGAGGGAGGGTGCTTAATTGTACAGCTTTAGCAGCAGTGTATGCATAATGCAAAACAGGTTATCCCAGTGAGATTGAACAGCTTTCCAATCCTGGAGATATTGGATGGAGAGAGAAAGGTAATCTTTGTTGTTTTACCCAATTTCTGTAAGCTCAAATAGAAAACAAATTCTCAAATAGCACAAAAAGAAAAAAATAAGTTTTATTGCCTCTGGAAAAACAAAACATAAAGAATTAGCAACATTTCAAATAAAAAAGGTCATAAGCCCTAGTTTTGATAAAGACAGGAGAAGAAAGCTCACAGGTAGCTAAACATTTAAATTATCTAGTATCAAGCATTCAGATAGAGGCAAAATTATTAAATGAGTCTTAATATATTTGAATACAGGCTCCTCTCTGCATCTCATAAAAGCAGTTTGCTTCTCCCAGGTCTGGAGAAAAAGCTTTGGTTAATGAGTCTAGTGTCAGACCCTGGTGTCAACATTTAAGATTTAGCAATAGTTGGTACCTTTTTAGATGAGATAGCTATACCCGGGAATCAAAACCCTGCTGCTTAACAGGACAAGGATTAGTCAATAGCACCTGATAGGAACCCTTTCAAGGGGCTAGAGGTAATGATACTGGAGTCCATGACCTGACTGGAAGGTGTAAAACGATTCTACAATGTTGTGGTGATTAATTTTCATAGCTTTGGTAAGTCCCAAGTAATAAGTCTAGGTCACAGAATTAGTTTAGAATTTGTATTTTGAGGACATTTATCAGAGATGTTAAAAGGCTCAAAACATTTTGTCAAAACAGAATAATAGTTATTCTTTTAGCCAAGAGTGATAATTAAAATATTTTTAAAACAAGACAGAAAGTTTCATGGATGTAAAAATTTTAATCCTTTTAAATCTCAATTTTCTTAAGCAACAAAAACCTTCAAATATAACATAGAAATTATTTTGATAAAATGTAAAATCTTTATTATTTAGGCCAGTTATTAAAAAGGCAAAGAAAAACCTGAAGTGTGATTGCTTCTCTTTATGGGAAGCCCATTTAGATAACCTGGAAATCAAATGTGATGAAAAGAGTACTTGAATTTAATAAGACACGGGAAGAGAGTGTTCAAAGTTATGAGTATAACAGAGAAATATATGACTCTTAGTGACTGTAGGAGAAGTTTTCTGGTTACATGGAACAATTTGGACATATCAAGAAAAGCCGAAAGTACAAAAGTAAGTTATACTGTAGTAAAACATTGCTTTCTTAGACATTTAAGATAAAGTATTTCAGCATTAGGCCACAACAACAGTTAGAACTGGAGGAAAAGTTACTGGTGCTGATGAAAAAGTTGAAGGAAAGAGTTATGTTAGGGCTTCTCAAAGGGAGAAAAAGCTGAAAACAACAAGATACAATAACAGTTGAACTTCTGAGATATGAATCTGAGAAGTTTTCAAAAGGAAACAAATTATATAATTAAAATCAAAACCTTTTGTAATTTTATTAAGAGTAAGTTAATAACTTAAGAAAACCATGTTTTAATATTAGGGGACCAATCTTAGAAAGACTATTATAAATAATTTTCTTTTCATTGTAGCCAACTTAATTACATATAAAATTTGTTTTGTAAATTTTCTTTTACAAAACTTATTGTCTGCATTATGACTTATGCAGACCATTGACCACATGCTTGGACTTCTTGACATGTTCTATATGTTCCTCTTTTTAAAACAATCAGTTATTTTACTTCAGAACAAAAATTTGCCATACAAAATTCTTTTTCACACAAAATTATTCTCTTTTTAATAACCGTCCTTACCAAAAATACATCTTCATATCTATAATTTTTTCACAACTTTCTCTTCTACCCACTGATTTCTTTTTATCTTTTTTATAAATAATTCTTAACCTCCAAATACACAAAATTATTATTTGTAATAAGAACACAACTTACATAATTATATATTAACTATAATTCTTATTTTAGTAACTTTAAATTTTAGGAAGCAAGAAATCCTGAACTGTCTATCAGATGCTAGGATTTTATAGATGCAACCACTCTACAATTTTTAGAAATGTGTTTCTCTATATTGTAACCCTTTCTTAATTGAACATGACCCAGACATCCAATGAGCATCCATTATTTAATTGAAAATAATTTTAAGATTTTAAGTTACACAGAAAGTTTACCTACAAGCATCTATCTCATTTATGTGTACTCAATTCTTTTATTTTTAACAGTGTATCTAGAATACTTCTGAAAATTAAGATCTTATAAAAAATCTAGGCATTATTTAAAGTTATTTCTGTTAACCATTTTTAAAGCCTGTGAACATCAAGTGTTTACCAAAGTAAGAATCCTAAAGTTAAGGACATTGGTATTTTGCTGATAACTCAGAAGATTCGGCTGTTTTTCTTGAGCCAACAATTTTAAATCAGTCTTATTTGTCAAAAAACAATCATAGAAACAAAGATTATTCTGTTTTTGCCTGGGTTTACAGCCCTATAACTCACATGCCAAACAATAACACCCTAAAATATCCAGCAAAGGCAAATACAAAATAATCATTAAACCCAGGCAAAAACATATGCTGACAATTCTAAATACGGTTCTATTTTTACTTTATCAATAATTTAAAAAGCATTTTATGTATTAAAGATTTACTTAAGTCATTGAAGCATTTGAACTTATTCATTTGATTTATGAGCATTTATTTATAATCTAATTTGGTCCATGCTAGACCCAACACACAATGTAATACACATACATATACATCAACACATTTAAACATGTATACACACACTAGCAAAGATCCAATAGCTTTTACCTTGGAACTCTAGCCATGAGATAGCATCACAAACTCACCAACATATAAAAGATATATGAACCCAAATTATTTTTGACAAAATTGGAACCTGTCCAAATGGCTAATTTTTGTTTGCCCCAGTGGGTAAATCCAGTAAAAGCTGTGGACCACAATTTTGGGTAAAGCAGTTTTCATGGCAGTTCAATTTTTTAAAATCTTTTTAACTCTTCTTTTCTGTTTTAAATGAACTTTTAATGTTTGCCTTTTAGCTTGAACTGGATAACTGTATATAAAAATCCAAATAACCTTGAATTAGTAGTACTGTAGTGAGCTTTATCTCAACACCAGGAGCTTGTTAACTACGTAGCATATTCAACGCAGGCAGAAAAGAAAATGAAGAAATAGACATAGCTTCAGAGGACTCTATTTAACTCTATAGTTGCAGATTAATCGTTTCAGGTCTAAATTTTTCTTACTGTAATTTGCCCATTAGTTTTAAAACATGTGCAAAAAGAAAAAACCTGGCATGCCTTTGAATTTGCCCATATTTTAAAATCATTAAATAACAGACACGTGGAAACTGACACAAATGGAGAACTCCCAAACTAATTCTCAAAAAGGGAGACAGGAGAGATGTTTTTAGAATATTATCTCACACAATCGGGTACCACAAATGACCTGTACTAGGTCCAAATGGCACTAAAGCCCCAGTGTCAGAGATAGAGTCCTAACGTGCACATTAGCTTGACTTACCCAGTCTCAAAGCCATCGATTCCTCAGATACCGCTTTTTCTTGCACCAGCTGGGAGTTGCAGGCAGCTGATGCCACGTAGGGCTGAGAAGGGAAAATCTCCAAGAAAAAGAGTTCTTGGTAGCTGCTGGGATGTTCCTGGAATCTTGGCCTCAGCCACAGAGTCAGATAGCCATGATCAGCTGGCACTCTTGAGCAAGTTGTTGCTCTGCCCAGTAGCATGCATGGGTAAGCTCTGACATGCTGCTGAGGGCAACTTCTCCACCCACTGGAAACTAGGCAGGCTAGATCACCTGAGGTGCTCAGCGCCATGCTGGGTGCCATAAATTGTCATTGAACCCAGGTTTGGCTGCTTGCTGCTTGAAAACCAAACTCAAGAGACAAGAGTTGATGGGAAGAAAAGTGGGTTTACCCAGAAGCTGACAATCTGAGAAGATGGCGGACTAGTGTTGCAAAGACCATCTCAAGTTTCTCAGGCTGCCTGGAAGGTTTTTATGGGGGAGGATGTGGAGAAATCATGTGCAGGGCTTGACTATTTGTGGGTTAGTGTGTGTGGTCTCCTTGACTGTCTTGAGCAACGGCCATCTGATGGTCTGCCTGGCATCAGCTTGGTTGCGACAGGAATACGGACTCACTGCTCAGAATTCTTCTCAGGGCAGGGTAGTCTGCAACCTTGATTCTATGCTTAATTTTTTAAGGCTGGTTCCTGGAGTTCTCTAAGTAAATCATGAGAGTTAAGCATTATGAAAAGCCCAGAATAGAAAAAAAGGAAAATGAAAAGGACTGGATAACTGTATTTAAAAATCCAAATAACCTTGAATTAGTAGTACTGTAGTGAGCTTTATCTCAACACCAGGAGCTTAATAACTATATAGCATATTCAAAGCAGGCAGAAAAGAAAATGAAGAAATAGACATAGAGAGCTTCAGAGGACTCTATTTAACTCTATAGTTGCAGGTTAATCATTTCAGGTCTAAATTTTCAGGTCTAAAAAAGGAAAACAATTGTTTCTCAAGATGGGGTGGTAATTTATGTTACATCTTCTCCAATGGGAAGCAGTGAGTATTCAGAAATAGTGGAATAATTTTCACAGTTTTTTTTGGTTAAAAAGGGGGTCTGTTATCTATTTTCCTTTAAATATGCAGCAGAAGTTCACTATTATATGACTAAATTATGTGGGTTCTCTAATTGCCCACCTAGATTAATATGTGGCTTATTTCACTTTGATGTTTTTAAAGACAAGCCTGTGCTGTGTGAGGGTTAGAACATGCACCACGAACAAGGAGTCTTGAGATGGCCGTGCCTCCCCGAAAATGCCACACCCCAGGACCTGCACAGGGACCACTGCTCCGAACCTTAACACTTCTGAAATGACCAGACATCTCTGCATGAGCTGTGTTTACCCAGTTGTTCCATTTATTCTTATATTTTACAAACATTTAGTAAATTCTTGAGCTAGGCCCTGGGGACTACCAAAGGAATAATATATCTGTTATTTTTATTTTATTTTATTTTATTTTTTTCAATAGTTGTGGGGAACAGGTGGTTTTTGGTTACATGCATAAGTTCTTTAGTGATGGTTTCTGAGATTTTGGTGCACCCATCACCCAAGCAGTGTACACTGTACCCAATGTCTTTTATCCCTCACCCCCTCTCACCTTTCCCCCTAAGTCCCCAAAGTCCATTTATCATTCTTATGCCTTCAAATCCTCATAGCTTAGGTCCCACCTATAAGTGAGAACATACAGGATTTGCTTTTTAATTTCTGAGTTACTTCACTTAGAACGATGGTCTGAAACTCCATCCAGGTTGCTGCAAATGCGATTTTTTTTTTTACTTTTTATGGCTGAGTAGTATGCCATGGTGTGTGTGTGTGTGTGTGTGTAACATTTTATTTATTCACTCGGTTCATGGGCATTTAAGCTGGCTCTATATTTTTGTAATTGTGAATTTTGCTGCTATAAACATGTGTGTGCAAGAAGACATCTGTTCTTAAATTGCTCTCAATTTAGTCAGAAATACTTAAAATGGCTGCACTGCAGAATAGAACGTGTGCACAAATGATCACCTTTTAAATAGATGCATGAGAAGAAAGAACTCTGAAATGTAGTGATAAGTATGGTTCAGTGGACCCCTCAGGACCTATCTCAGTGTGCTCCTGTAGCATCCCGTCTAGTTTCCTTGTGCACTCTGCTTTCTAGCTGCACCTGCGTTATGCTTAGCACCTGTCCTATTCCCTCCTTCACTCTGTCCCTCAGCTGCCCTGTGTTTTTCTTAGCTCCTGGCCTATTCCCTCTTGCACTCTGTCCTCCAGCTGAACTTGCATGTTCCTTAGCACCTGTCCTATTTCCTCCTTCACTCTGCTCTCCAGCGGCACCTGTGCACCCACTGGTGGCTTTCCAGCTGTGCCTCCTGCCTATGCCCTGAGGAGCCCAGCACTCAAGAGTGAATGGATCAGAATACTGACTCCTTTTTTGGGTCAATCATCATTCTAGGCTCTTTATACACAAAGTACAAGGCAACACATCAAGTAGATATTGTGATCTTTATTCAACTAGAAGGAAATTAAAGTCATAAAAGTTATACCCTGAGACCTAGTGCATGGAAAAGGGGTTTGAGCGATTTTTTTCCGCTGCTGCTTTTTATACTCAGCGCCCTGTTCCTCCCTGAAGGAAATTCTGTTTCTAAACGCTGTAATCGAAAGAGTCTCACTCTGTCACCCAGGCTGGAATGCGATGGCTCAATCTTGGCTTATCGCAACCTCCACCTCCCAGGTTCAAGCAATTCTGCTTGAGCCTCCCAAGTAGCTGGTATTACAGGCAAGCACCACCATGCCCACTTAACTTTTGTAGTTTTAGTAAAGACAGGGTTCCACTGTGTTTCCCAGGCTGCTCTCGAACTTCTGACATCAAGTGATCCACCTGCCCCAACCTCCCAAAGTGCTGTGATTACAGGCGTGATCCACTGTGCCCAGCCTTCACTTTCTTCTGTGAGTCAGAGATCTCTAGCAAGATAGCCTTTTCACAATTTTTATTGCAAAGAAGTATTTGAGACCTTTGTCAGGTTAGACTGTTGTTAGAGTTAAAGGTATGTCTGCTTTTCTGTGATACACTGAATTTAGGAATGTGTGACTCAGTCATGAAAACTTGATCTAGCATAACCCGAGGCATTTGAGCTCCCAGATGGAGAAGGATCTGTTTTTCCAATCGCTGACAAAGCCTGGCATGATCATGGCCTGCAGGAATGCAGCACCCCAAGGGGACCCGAGCAATGGGGAGAATTTTGTTTACATGGCACTAAGCCCCAAATGACCTTAAATTCTAAATAAAAGTTCCATGGGCAATTTGTATAAGGGCCTTGTTTTTAAAGAAAATAAATTATATGACAGGTTTGTTATATATATATTACAAACTATACTGGTGAACATTTCACTCAACATTTAAAAATCTTTAATTAAGACCTTTCAGTACATAAAGCTTACATAACAAAATCTAGCAAAAGTCTATAAAATCTAAACACATTTCTAAAAGAAAGGGTGGTGCCACGAAAGTTTACACGCTGAGGCTTTCAGGGTGGCTATGCTGTGTTGGACGTGGGCAGTGTTCTCTGTCTTATGGTTTGACTTATATGACAGTTCCGCCTCACAAGAACCCTCGGAGCCTGTCTGTCAGCATCCTGTGGCATTTGGCAAGTGAGATCCGTTTAATATAAGGTGTCAATAAAGCCACAGTTATGATATCTAAAAATAACGCTAATTCCCTAGAAATTTTGTCTTTTTTGACCAAGCCACTGGTCAATGTGGAGTCCCTGCATTACATGCAAGAAGAGTAACACCCTCACTCCACAGTCTGAACCAGAACTGACCCTCGGTGGTGACTCCCCCTTTATTCTAGGAGGTGTTAACATTAGCTCTGGCAGTGTAGAACTGGTGTTTCTGGAGGCAGTGGGGCAGAGAATGGAAAGCCCTCTGCAGCTGTCAACATGGGGAGTGAGACAATGCAGGTGTTGACTCAAGGAATTGCACGAGAATCCACTGCTCCTTCTCTAGTGAGAGTCTCTGTCATTTGCATAGAAGGCTGAAACACAGGGAGGGCATGGGGATTCCGTGTAAACTTCAGTAAGCTGCGTAAACAGAGGCCGTGGTGTGTTATGTCTCTGATATTTTCCAGGGACACCTGGCCTCTGGGTTGCAGCGTGAAGCTCACTAACAGAAGCTGGCTCAATTGTGTTTTCTGGTTTTTGGGAATATCTTTAATCACCGCATGAATGTTTACAAACTGGGGGGACTAAACGTGAAGGTTGCTCTTCAGGTGCCGTCTCCACCGAGTCACTGTGTACATTTTCTTTCTCTCTCTTGCACTGTTCTCTTCCTACAAACTGAACGAAAATGAAAAGGAAGTCATTTCTGCATGTGTCACGGAGGCATCCTTTGGTTCTAAAGGGAGCTGAGTTGGATTTCACAAGCACATGGTCCTTGTAGCATGTGAATAGGATTCAGTCACGCACGAGAAGGAAGGGGTTCAGGGGAGACTGTCATCACCCTGTCCAGGCTAACCCTCCAGCTGCCCAGGTGACAGGCCGGCCTGTGTTTGTGTTTGTAAGTGTGTGCGGCACAGCTGCTACTGTAGCGTCCAGAAACATCTTACAAAGTAAGCCTTTCCATACATATAGTTTTTTGTGGGTATAAATTCATTTCAGTTCTTAACATGAACATTTGTACAGTGCTTCCAAGTGAGGGTTTGACTGCCTCACATCTGGAATCCTTCAAGTTTATCCTTCTTGGAGTCAGTGTCGTGAACGTTTTCCTCTAGGTCAAGAGTCTGCTGTCAACATGATGTTCTCTAATTACACGGCTTCATACAACTCCCAGCTCTGTGGACACATGTTTTTGTATTTAAGATGTTCCTTCTTTTACCCTGTTTATAGATCATCCTTGACTCTGCTCTTTTCCCACTGCCTCTCTCTCAGGTCCTTCCCAAGGTTTTGTCCAGGCTGACTTCTTTTACATTATGGAAGTAGAGGACGTGGGGTCAGTCAGCCCGGCTTCCGATCCCTTCTCCACCCATTACTTGCCAAATTAAAGCTGTGTTTAGGCTTCATTTATTTCTTCCTGGATTTCTCAATAGTTAATTTTTAGATATATTAATTAGTTACAGGGTTGTTTAACGGTCAAACAAGGCAATGTATATTGATGTGTTTTGTAATCGTTAAAGCTCAATAGAAATGCAAGATCTTGCTATTACTATATAATTGTAAAATCTTCCATTCCTTGCTTTTTCTTTGATTGCTGGCCTAGAAATTAAATCAATTCTGTTCTCTTTTTATTTTTAAAAAATAATCTTGAGTATGTGAAATCACTGATATTTTAATATATTGCTGATGTTTGATCTATTCAAATGGTAGCTTCCTGTGGTTTCTTCTAAAGGTTAAAACTATGTCTGGCTGGGTATGGTGGCTCACAGCTATAATCCCAGCACTTTGGGAGGTCAAGGTGGGCAGATCACCTGAGGTCAGGAGTTCGAGACATGCCTGGTCAACATGGCAAAACCCCGTCTCTACTTAAAATACAAAAGTTGGCAGGAGAATCGCTTGAACTTGGGAGACGGAGGTTGCAGTGAGCCAAGACCGCACCACTGCACTCCAGCCTGGGCAACAGAGTGAGACTCCGCAAAAAAAAAAAGAAAAAAAAAAATATATATAAACGCGATGTATTTGTATAGTGAAACCCCAGACACTACCACTAAGTGAATGATGGTATAAAACTCTTATTTCTTATTTTGCTACCACGTGAGTTTCTCAGCAATCACTCCACCTGCCGGTTTGGTCTTTCTTCCCACTGGGATTGGTTTCCCTTAAATGTCTGGTGATTCTTCATTGTTCACATTTAATAGTGACACAGGAGGAAGGAGAAAGGAGTCTGTTATCCTTAGTAAAAGGCTCGTCTGGAGGTTTTTTTTCCGGGAGTCGATAGGGTTTCCACGTTAGTAAGGGATGTCTTTGGTCTGGATGGTTTCCTTTCTCTGGAGGGAAACGTCTCCTCTCCTCTCTGGCAGGCAGGTGCTTGCTTGTTGGTTGCTGGTGTTCTACTCACTGGTTACCTGAGAGGTGGGGTGTAGGCATTCCCAGATCATTCATTTGGGAATTTTTAAATCTTTCTCAGTTTTCTTGAACATTTTGTGTAAGAGAAATGACCTTATATTTGCCAATTATTCCTATGAAACACTTAGCTGTGGGCAAGAAAGAAATGGGCAGTTCTGTTACAAGAAAAAGTGGAGAAGGTAGTATCACTATCACTCTTTCGTAGATGGGCAAACAGGTTCAGGAATTTCCCAGAACCGAGGTTTTCTATCTTATAATTGAGTGTTCTTTGTCTCACAACGTGCACCTCGTCCTTCTGTGTGAATTTCTTTGCTCAGGGTGACTGTGAATGTCGGCTCTCACATGCTAAGCACACATCAGTTTCTCTTATCCTTTATTCCCGCCTAGTATGCCAGTGGTTTTGAGAGGATCCTGTACGGCATGGTCCTCAGCTGCCTGGCAAAATGGGTCCACTTTCTCCCTGGTAACCCTGGCTCTAGCCCTCTTCCATGTCCTGCTCTTCCCCAGCAGTCCCCTGGAGCCCCCTGCTGACCAAAACTCCACAGTGAAGCGCCACCTGAATGGTGGCCCGTGAAGGGTTCCCAGTTCGAGACATGTTATTCCTCTTCTGTAAAAACTGCGCCACTTTCAGGCAGACTGTCAGGCAAAGGCACAGAAAATTATCTGCTTAGATTCATAATCTTTTAGAAGTTTCCTATCGCTGAGGTCATCTAAGTCAGTAGTTTTCAAAATGAGTTGAGGACTTCATATCCTAAAATGTTGCATTTAAATTCTAGTTAAAAATAGTTTACTGCATTTTTCCATTCTAAGACAGATTTTTTTCATGTTTTGCTTTTTCTGGAGTTAGCATGCATCTTATAATTGATACACTTCATTTAATATGATGAGATCTGTTCTTCTAAAAATTATCAATACATTTCTGATGAATATTGATTTAATAGCATCTCAGAATTTAAAACATCCAGGTTACAATCATTAACTCTTCTACAATATTTAGATACAAGAAGGTCATATTTCTTTCTTTTTATAAGTCAAATTATACCTAGCAGAATCTCACATGTATGGAGATGTGGAAGATTCCAAATCACGGGGTTCCTCGTCATATTCTGTGCCAGACACTGGAGGCGGGTACGGTGGCACTTCATGCTCCTCACCTTCCTGTCTCACTACTTTCCTGTGACTGCCGACTGCTGG
>NC_045448.1:57938-131509 GCF_002776525.5 Piliocolobus tephrosceles | reverse complement strand
GTCCAGCTCTGCCCCTGGTGTGTCACGTGCCGGCCTTGTCAGCACACACGAGAACCTGACAGGGCGAGTGTTATAACCCAATTATAAAAAAGGAAACTTGCTCTGAAGTCTTTAGCATCTTGCCCGAGTTGGGACACTTAGCAGAGGCCTGAGTTTCGAGGCAGCCCCGTCTTGCTCTTTGACAGCCTCAGCACCCCATGCCCTGGGTGGCCCACGCGTGAGTCACCGACAGCCCTCGTGGTTGGCCTGTGGCACAGCGTGGATGAAACGGCCCACGGACCTTTCCAGACACTCGGGCAATTCGTGATATAGTGTGTGTGGTCACGCCCCGCGAGTCCTGTTGTTCGGTTTAATAGAAGACCTAATTCTGTGTTTATTATGAATAAAGGGAGATTTATTGTGTTTTTTTAAGAATATGAAGGATATCTATTTTGCCTACAAGTTGGAAGTTCCAATACTACAGGAAGCATGAGTGCAGGTTACAGTGACGGGTCTTTTGTAAAACTGAATTCACATCAGACTGAATCAGTAACTCCAGCTGTATGAACAGGATGAGACATTAAACATTTAACGAAAAAATTCCTTTCTTAGGTCACAGCAAATACTAGATATATCTAATTATCATGCCCACTAAGAAGATGTATTGTGATATTCGCAGTTAATCACTCATTCAGTTCCAAGGGCATTTATTAACTGTCTGCTCTGGGCATAACAGCAACTGGAAGCAGTGTGTTCACATGAAAAAAACTTACCCGAGACTCTAAGTCACAACTTCCCATGCTCAGCACGTTTCTAATTTGAAATACATTATCTAAAGCTTCAAATGCATAAATAGATATCACAATCTAGAACTAAGTTAATAGTTGCTTTGAATTAATTGTTTAAATTATCCTGGGAATCAGAAAAGTATATCTACATGAAACAATAAAGTCTATATTAGAATTAGTAAACTTTAGAAGATTATTTTAATCTTAATATATAAACATACTACTTAGGCACACTGTTTAAATACATCTGCAACCTACTATTTTTAGATTTAAGTAAATCATTAAACCTTAAAGTTGGAAAAGATTCACAGTGTTAGACCTCTAGACTGTAAAACCTGAATGGCTTTCTAAAATGTTTGAATTTTTATCCAGAAATACAGATTTTCCTGGCACTGAGAACTGCAAGAAATTTCACTCGGAGTCTCCATGTAGTCAACCATGTGCTGTCAACATCAGTGTAATAGCTACTGTCACAAACATCCTGTGAGTTTTATATTTCTTTTTATTATTATACTTTAAGTTCTGGGATATATGTGCAGAACACGCAGGTTTGTTACACAGGTATACACGTGCCATGGTGGTTTGCACCCATCAACCTGTCACCTACATTAGGTATTTCTCCTAATGTTATCTCTCCCCTAGGCCCCCAAACCCCAACAGGCCCCAGTGTGTGATGTTCCCCTCCCTGTTTCCACATGTTCTCATTGTTCAACTCCCACTTATGAGTTAGAACATGTGGTGTTTGGTTTTCTTTTTCTTTTTCTTTTTTCTTTTGAGACAGAGTCTCGCTCTGTCATCTAGGCTGGAGTGCAGTGGCACGGTCTCAGCTCACTGCAAGCTCCGCCTCCCGGATTCATGCCATTCTCCTGCCTCAGCCTCTCGAGTAGCTGGGACAACAGGGGCCCACCACCACGCCCGGCTAATTTTTTGTATTTTTAGTAGAGATAGGGTTTCACCATGTTAGCCAGGATGGTCTCGATCTCCTGACCTCGTGATCCGCCCACCTTGGCCTCCCAAAGTGCTGGGATTACAGGCGTGAGCTGCCATGCCCAGCCAGTGTTTGGTTTTCTGTTCCTGTGTTAGTTTGCTGAGAATGATGGTTTCTAGTTTCATCCATGTCCCTGAAAGGACATGAACTCATCCTTTTTTATGGCTGCATAGTATTCCATGGTATATATGTGCCACATTTGCTCTATCCAGTCTATCATTGATGGGCATTTGGGTTGGTTCCAAGTCTTTACTATTGTGAATAGTGTTGCAATAAACATACGTGTGCATGTGTCTTTATAGTAGAATGATTTATAATCCTCCGGGTATATACCCAGTAATGGGATGGCTGGGTCAAATGGTATTTCAGGTTCTAGATCCTTGAGGAATCGCCACACTGACTTCCACAATGGTTTAACTAATCTAAACTCCCAACAGTGTAAAAGTGTTCCTATTTCTCCACATCCTCTCCAGCATCTGTTGTTTCCTGACTTTTTAATGATCGCCATTCTAACTGGCATGAGATGGTATCTCGTTGTGGTTTTGATTTGCATTTCTCTAATGACCAGTAATGATGAGCTTTTTTTCATATGTTTTTTGGCCACATAAATGTCTTCTTTTGAGAAGTATCTGTTCATATCCTTTGCCCACTTTTGATGGGGGGGTTTGTTTTTTTTCTTGTATATTTAAGTTCCTTGTAAATTCTAGATATTAGCCTTTTGTCAGATAGATAGATTGCAAAAATTTTCTCTCCTTCTATAGGTTGCCTGTTCATGCCCATGATAGTTTCTTTTGCTGTGCAGAAACTCTTTAGTTTAATTAGATCCCATTGGTCAATTTTGGCTTTTGTTGCCATTGCTTTTGGTGTTTTAGTCATGAAGTCTTTGGTCATGCCTATGTCCTGAATGGTATTGTTTAGGTTTTCTTCTAGGTTTTTTATGGTTTTAGGTCTTACATTTAAGTTTTTAATACATCTTGAGTTAATTTTTATGTAAGGTATAAGGAAGGGCTCCAGTTTCAGTTTTCTGCACATGGCTCGCCAGTTTCCCCAGCACCATTTATTAACTAGGGAATCCTTTCCCCATTGGTTGTTTTTGTCGGGTTTGTCAAAGATTGGATGGTTGCAGATGTGTGGTGTTATTTCTGAGGCCTCTGTTCTGTTCCATTGATCTATATGAAGATCAGTGATACGTCACTGGAACTTAATTCAGTCCTTGCTTGAGGTTACCAAGTTAAGCTTCTCATTTGCAGCATACGACTCAGGCTTTCCTGAAGAAATTTCAGAGGCAGTAAAAGTACAGCCTTTCAAGGCTGTTTGTAACTCTGTTAACCTAATTATTAGAAATGTTTCCTCACGTGAAGCTGAAGTTGGTCTCCCTCCAGCATGCATCCATTGACTCCAGGTTTCTCCACTGGAGCCACAGATGATGAGTCCACGTGATGCTTCCACAGGAAAGCCCTCCACACCTTGCGGTGGCCACTGCCCCATCCCCAGGAAGAAGAGCTGCTGTTTTATGCTCCTGAAAAGTCAGATATTTTACTGCATTAACAAGCATCCATTTCACTGGGAGAAAATGTAGTGAAATCAGATTTAAACAACAGAAATAAAAATTTAACCTGCGGATGCATAGCTTTTTTCAAATTTTTATTGTAATATGCAGTATCATCAGTCATATTTGTGGAGATAAAACTAAAAATAAAAAATAATCGTTCTGAAATGCATGAAAATATGGAAAACAATTCATCATCCCATCTAGACTTTTCAGTGGGGTCAGGATTCCCAAGGTGGCGGAATCTGTGAGCAAACACAATCTCTTCCAAATTTTCTTTCCATTTATCATTTTAAAAAAACCCAAGTCTCTTATTCTTGCACAAATCAAATTTTGACTTACTTTCTTGAGTAGCCAAAAACTGTAACTAATATATCCCATAACAGGTTTGTGAAAAACATGTAGTCCCCCAAAGTCCTGTTTGTTAAACATTTTGGAAAGTCAAAGTACTAAGTAGAAATAGCAGATTTATAGACCAGAGGAATTTCGTTTGACCAGAATTCTCATCCAATCCTTCTGAGGTAGTAAATTATGTAGTGTTACAACTCTAACTTAAAACAATTTGTTTTTGTCTTTGCTCTCCATTGCAGTTTTATGATTTTAGAACATAGGTTTTACTATTGTTAGTGCTGGGCAACAAAAAGGAGTCCAGAGGAACAGGAGAAAAAAACAACAATAGCAATGATGTGAATGCAAAACATGAACCAAACTAAGCACAGCAGAGGGTGGTGTGGAGTGGGAAGTGGAGACAGAAGCTTGTGATATTTCAGCGGTTGCTGGGAATTATTTGTCACTGGTAAGTCTCGTGTTCCCCAAACTCATCAGGGCCAGGGGTTAGTTGTACAAGCTCTGCGTAAAAGATCATTACACAGAGCCAGTTAGGGTTCCTGCAGTAAGGAAGCAGCACACCCTACGGGGTGACTGGGCAGAGTGTCCTGAAGAGTACCACACTCACACCCCAGGAAAGAGGAAAGGGGACCAAGGGGACTCGCAGAGCGAGCAGAGGGTCTGTGGGCCACCGACATCCCAACCACAGAGCGGCCAGAGTGACACAGGCCCCCTCTCTGCAGGCTGGTCTCCTGTTTGGGCTTCCCCCAAGTCACTCACCCGAAAGTCAAAGGTTGAGTATGCTTTCCACGAAGTCTGGAGGCGCAGAGCAAGGCAGACAGCCACGGGCGTGTCAGGAAGGCGGCGGGAAATGCTCATCCCCTTCTCCAAGAAGAGGGGATCCCACAGTCCACAGGTTCTTCCCGCTCCATCTCAAAGGCAGAGGCAGCTAGAATACTCTGCCAAAAAGCAATCACAGGAAGAACATAATGTCAATGCCTGGCTTTATGTTAGCATAATTACATTTATTCCAGACAAGGGCTTTTTGTAAATTAAAGATAGATTATGTAGCAACTTTTATACTCCTCTGCCTAATTTAGTGGGTATTTGATATATTCAGATTTATTTTAACCAATTAATTTTTTTAATAGAGGCAGGGTCTCACTCTGTCACCTTGGCTGAAGTGCTGGTGTGATCACAGCTCACCACAGCCTTGACCTCCTGGGCTCAGATGATCCTCTCACCTCAACCTCTCGAGTAGCTGGGACTACAGGCGAGCACCACCACACTCAGCTAAATTTTTTCTTTTTTTTTATTTCTGGTAGAGACCAGGTCTCACTAACTTGCTCGGGCTGGCCTTGAACTCCTGAGTTTAAATGATCCTCCCACCTTAGCCTCCCAAAGTGCCTGCAATTACAGACATAAGCCACTGTGCAGGCCAACTGATTAAATTAATTATACATGTGCCTTAACTAAAAAATGAGATTATTCAATACACAGTAACTTGTTTTTCTTATAGAATTATCAGAAAGTAATGCTTTTTTGAAATGTTGTTTCACTAAAATATTTTTAATTTGTTTTCTGGGTGTTTGGTTATGACAATTTCTTCCTTCTACCTCAACTGCCATACCGTCAGCATTTCCTGAGGGTCTGATACAGGGAAATGCACCATGAAGCAACGTGGACCAAGCAATAAAAATAAACAAATAAAAGAAGAAAATCCCATTGTACAAAAGTCTGAAACAGAATTCTTGACTCGCCGACATTGATCCCTGCCTCAGCCTGTCCCCCATTTCACCCTCCCCATTTCCACACAGGGCTATGCAGCCCTACTTGCTCAGACCGAAAAACCTACACCCTATGCTCAACTCCTCTTTGCTGCGCGCTTCCTACCAGCACATCAGAAAGCCAGCTGGCTCCTCTCCTGAAGGCCTGCGCGAGGGTGACCCTCCTCCCTGGGAGCACCGCAACAGCCCCAGTGGAACCACCATCGCCACCCTGATGCAACTGTTTCCCCACAGGTTCCCCACGCCTCGCCATGGTGTATCCCCTCCAGAACACCCACTCTGCCCCAACACTTCCCCCGCTCTTTATATGACAGCCTCCATCGCATCACTCATCTCTCACCTCAACTGAACTTCCTCAAAGAAGCGTCCTCACTTATTCTACATATGACAACATGAGTAACAACATCACTCCTTTCCCCAGAGTCACTCATCATTCCTCACATTTCCCATTTTCTACGGGGATCGCAAAGTCTGTATCTAATTGGAAAACACGTATCGGCTTTACCTATCATCTGCTTAAGTTTTTAAGTTTTCTTTTTCCTTCTGGACATCAACTTCCATGTCGATGGACACTGTTGAGCATTTCCTAGGAAGTGTTTAGGTTTGAGCTGCAAGAGCTGCCTTGTCCAAGACTGATTTCCACAGGCTGGTCTCCTGCGAAGCCTCATGTCTATGGCCAAGTGCTTAAGCTCAGATGGGGTGGTGAATTGGTGAATTACACCAGAGCCCTGCCATGCCATAGAAGCTACAACTGCAAGGCTAGAAGCTCAGTGCCCTGATCTGGCCAAGTGTTGAAGCTCAGATGGGGTGGTGAATTGGTGAATCATGTCATGACCTGCCACACCATAGAAGCCACAACTGCAAGGCCACACTTTGGAGTAATTTGTCAAGGGACAATAAAGAACAAACACACACCTCAGGTCCTACTGGGTGGAAGCTGTACGGTCAGCACGGCATGTAATATCTTCCTCTTGAATTAGAAGATTCATTGCTAAGACCCAAGATTTAAAAAAAAACAAAAAACAAAAAACCTCTAGTTGTAGCACCATTAAAATACATGACTTGCAAAAAAAAAAAAAAAAAAGCCATAGCTCTTCTTTTGCATCTCAGCTACAGTATCCTGCTGAGAGACAGGGCTAGCTGGATCTCCTAGGCCGACTAAGAATCCCTGAGCCTAGCTGGGAAGGTGACCGCATCCACCTTTAAACACGAGGCTTGCAACTTAGCTCACACCTGACCAATCAGGTAGTAAAGAGAGCTCACTAAAATGCTAATTAGGCAAAAACAGGAGGTAAAGAAATAGCCAATCATCTCTCACCTGAGAGCACAGCGGAGGGACAATGATGGGGATATAAACCCAGGCATTCAAGCCGGCAATGGCTCCCCTCTCTGGGTCCCCTCCCTTTGTATGGGAGCTGTTTTCACTCTATCAAATCTTGCAGCTGCACTCTCTTCTGGTCCCTGTTTGTTACGGCTTAAGCTGAGCTTTCGCTCCCCTCCACCACTGCTGTTTGCCGCTGTTGCAGACCGCGGCTGACTTCCGCCCCTCCGATCCGGCAGGTTGTCCGCTGTGCTCCGATCCAGCGAGGCGCCCGTTGCCGCTCCTGGTCAGGCTAGAGGCTCTCCATTGTTCCTGCACCGCTAAGTGCCTGGGTTCGTCCTAACCGAGCCATTTTTCCTGCATGGCTAAGTGCCCAGGTTCATCCTAATCGAGCTGAACACTAGTCATTGGATACCACAGTTCTCTTCCACAACCCACAGCTTCTAATAGAGCTATAACACTCACCCCATGGCCCAAGGTTCCATTCCTTGGAATCCGTGAGGCCAAGAACCCCAGGTCAGAGAACACGAGGCTTGCTGCCATGTTGGAAGCAGCCCACCACCATCTCGGGAGCTCTGGGAGCAAAAGGACCCCCTGGTAACACGGTCACATCAGAAGAGAGGCTGTGGCTTTTCTGATCCTGCAGTTTTATTGCCCAATATCCCCAGAGTTTGCCTCCTATCTAGAATCTTCCCATCGCTACCTGTGAACCACACCTGTAGCTGACTGCTGCTCCCAGGGGCCGAATTATCCCAACAAAACTTAGGGGTGCCTGTGTTTGACAATGTCTTTCACTAGAGTTGGGATGCGATATCACATACAAAGATTTTGCAGCCACTCTACATATCACTAACCATTATATTAAATTCTTATGATTTTGTTGTTCTTATGTGACTGAATTTCCCCGTTAGGGTGTCTTCTGTATTCCTGGTAACTTGGAAAGCAGTAATTTCTCAACAAATATTTGTGAAAAAAATGAAAGAGTGAAAAACAAAGCATGGTGTGGGCACATTTTTATGACTTTTGCCCCTTCATTTTTTTGTACATAAATAAGAGAAAATAAAACCATTTAAAACAATTTCCAAACATTAGTAGACATACACTCTTCACTATATGAAAATTTACTGACATATTATTGAGTAAAGCGAGCACATTCAGGCATATTCAACTACACCCAGAGTAACATCTCATTAGGGTAAAGTCACATATATATATATGCATGCAAACAGAGGTGTCTACAAAACTGTTCACAAAACTAATAGGGATATCCAAGGTGGTGGAATTTTAAGTGAGTTTTTCTTTGTGCTTGATTAAAGTTGTTTGGATTTTTTGCAATTATATGCAAAATTTTATTTTAAAAGAAAAGTTATTTGCAGAGTTCCACCTCTGGTATGGAAAAGAAAGCTTTGAATAGTCAATCAGAAACTATAAATTCTGAAAATAATATATAAAAGCAACTACCTGAAAGGTCTGAAGAATAAAAATTGTTACTGGTAGAAGGTGTCCAGGTTCTTGGCATCTTGAACAAAGAATTGAACAAAATGCACAAAGTGCAGAAAGCAAAAGCAGGGGTTTCTTGAGAGTGAAAGCACACTCCACAGTGTGGGAGTGGCGAGCACAGGGGCTCAGGAGCCCCACATACAGAATGTTCTGGGGCTGCAATACTCTAGATGTTTCCCACTGGTTACTTGGCGAATGTTTCATGGAAACGAAGAGAGCGAAGTGAAGTAACAGAGTCATTTACTCAGAATGTGTCCTATTGTAAATGGAGAGGATGTTACTTGGTGTGTGTGGTCTACGTAAATGGAGAGGATGAATGTGAAGTTACATAGTATAAATGGCATGAATGGAGAGGGTTAAGTTACAAAGCCATTCACATTCCTGTCATTGCTGAAGTGCTTTCATTTGATTTAGTTCTAGAAAGTCAGCATGGATCAACCTTATGTTCCCTGCCACCAGGCCCTATTCTCCTGCCTCAAAATGACAACAGATTTTGAAGAGTAACAAAGTATGAAAGAAGTTATCAGCACAATGTAAGTTTCCCATTTTTGTGGCTTTGTCTTGAGGGAAGGCCATGAATATAGTATAATTCGAGGTTGCTTAAACTTCACTGAAAAGCACATTGCCTTTCTGGCCTGAGAAAGACCCAGGTGGCACCAGCCACTGGGAAGTGAAGGTGAATCTGGGAGAGGAGAGCATTAGAGAGGTGAGCATTTGTTCGTTTGTTCTGTTGTAAACTCTGCCAGTCTCTGGCTAACATGCAACATGTGGGCAGGACAGGCTCAGGGTTAAGGAAGTAAACTGATATGTGTGAGTCACTATCCATTGCAGGTAAGAACATGTTTGCAGTTGCTGAAGAAATAGAGCAGAACACAGAGTCTCCATGGCACAATGACCAGGATTTGCCCTCAAATTACTCAAAATATGAACAGAAAAATAAACTCATTCTTTAGGGAAAAAAAAATTTTAAGAAAAGGCCAAGCCAGGTGATGTCAGCAATGTGGTGGAACAGGAAACACCTCCAGCCTCCGTTCTCCAAAACACAAGCCTCTGTTCTCCAAAAACCAATAGTGAGACAGCTTTGCACAAATCAAAATGACCTTGGGAGGGCTTAAAGTTCGGATTAGGAGCCGAAACAAGGCAGTAGAGTAAAACATGGAGAAGGGGTTGCTGGGGAGATTGGATTTAATGGAGATTGCTGGAGATGGCTGAAAAAGAGAAGGGCAGAGGCTACCAGTGTCAGCTACATGGTGGGTGCCATGGAGGTCCCTGTGGCTGACTCTGCAGAGGACAATGACAACTGTTGCCACTGAGGCAAAACAATAAGTGTCACAGACACAGAGACCCCAGAGAGGAAGACACTGCTTCCTCTGAATGTTTCTTGCTGTGCCCCTCCCAGAAGGAACCACTATTGTGGCACCCCAGGACCAAGGCCACCACCTCCTGAACCCTACGTGTGCCCTGGACTCTGAAACTGAAGCTGTTCCACTCACACCCATGCTCCAGGTCCTAGCTCCACGGCCACACCACACACAACCACACCTCAGACACCAGAGCTGCTGCCCTGTGAGCCAGCCCCACCCATGTCCCTCAGGATGGACCTGTGCCCTACACTGCCGCTCCCGAGCACTTCGGTCTCGGACGTAAGAATCACTGCCCCACAGTGGGTTGGCCCATCTCAGACCCCGCAGCTTCACTGATCTGCATGTGCCTGTGCTTCACATAAAGTGAGGCAACAAAAGCAGAAAATGTACATGTTGAGGGCAAAAAGGAAGAGTGTTTGCATGCAATTGAAGTTAAGTTGTTATCAGCTTAAAAGAGACTGTTATTACTAAGATATTATACATCAGCTTGATGGTAACCACTGCAAACCCTGAACATTTGAGACAGGTCTCAGTTAATTTAGAGTTTATTTTGCCAAGGTTGAGGATATGCCCATGACAGCCTCAGGAGGTCCTGACGACATGTGCCCACAGTGGTCAGGGCACAGCTTGGTTTTATACATTCTAGGGAGACATGAGACATCAATCAGTATGTGTAAGATGTACACTGGTTCAGTGGAAAGGTGGGACAACTTGAAGCAAACTCAGGAAGACTCAAAGGGGGCTTGCTTCTAGGTCACAGATAGGGGAGGTTGCATTCTTTTGAGTTTCTGATTAGCCTTTCCAAAGGAGGCAAATCAGGTCTGCAGCTATCTCAGTGAGCAGAGGTGTGACTTTGAATAGAAGAGGCAGGTTTGCCCTCAGCAGTTCCCAGCTTGACTTTTCCCTTTAACTTAGTGATTTGGGGTCCCCAAGATTGATTTTCCTTTCACACCACAATGCAAAAACCTGTAGTTGATACACAAAAGATAGAAAGCAGTCAAAGCTTATCACTGCAGAAAATCATCAAACCAAAAGGAAAACAGCAAGAGAGAAAACAGGCAGAAGAAATCTATAAAACAGCCAGGAAACAACACAATGTCAATATAATTGTCCTCCAGTTTTCATTAAGGATACGTTCTAAGACCACCAGTGAATGCCTGAAACCCTGCAAAGTCCTGGAGCCAACTGAATACATTTCTGTTCCTCTCTTCCACCCACAAATTTAGTGCCTTTTTCATCTTAACTAAGCGCTTGTAATACTTATCACTGTGGCCACAACTTTTGCAGTTTGAGGTGAGACAGCAAAACTAGCACAAATTTTTTTTTCCTTCTTCACAATTTCATGAATAGAAGTGTGTAAATCAATGGAAGTAACTGAGGCAACTTTCAACCATTTTAGGAGGTTTGTTTGCCATTGTTGAGGATGTGCACCTGAGAGGTAGGTCTATGTCTTTTTCCAAGGACTATTTTGAGGGCTTCAATATTTAAATGGGAAGGGGCAGATATTAGAAGATAAGTAATTTTTGATGTATTGGTAGATAGAACGGTTACATCTTTTTGAGTCTTTGATCAGACTTTTACTGAATACACAATTTTCATGTGAGAGAGAGGCAGAGGAAATAATCACTTATTCCTTCATCTGGCCCAACGAAGCTGCATTTTTACATGAGCTAACATAGACAATAGGGCAGAAGAAGCAACCAGATATGCATTTGTCTCAGGTGAGCAGAGGGATGACTTCGAGCTCTGTCCTTTGTCCCGCGCCTGTGAAGATGAGCATCAGCTTACATTGCCAGGGTGAAACTCAACAGAGCGTTTCAGAATAAAGATCTTGGGGCTGACAAGGAAATTCCTGGTGGGCAAATTGTGAGGGAGGTATGTAGCTTTTAATCTTTGTAGCCATCTTATTTAGGAACCAAAAGGGAGGCAGGTTTGCATGACCCAGTTCCCAGCTTGACTTTTCTCTTTGGCTTAGTTAGTTTGGGGTCCCAAGATTTATTTTCCTTTCACAAAAGTTTGCTAAGATTTCTTACCATAAATCTTAGCAACCTCAGCATACAATGTTTTTTCCTCAGGAAGTTGAGAACTTTCACCTCTTTTCCAAGTGCATATAAATGTTATGTTTACATTATCCTATGGTCTATTAAGTATGCAATACCATTATGTCTAAAACAATGTACATCCCTTAATTAAAATACTTTATTGCCAAGAAATGCTGATACAGATACATGAAGTGACCACATGCTGTTGGGAAAACAGTGCTAATAGACTTGCTCGATACAGCATTGCCACATGCCTACAATTGTAAAAACAAACAAACAAAAACCCACATTGTCTGCAAAGCACAATAAAGTGAAACTCAAAAAACAAAGTACACCTGTAGAGAGAAAAAAAAGATATGACTGTGAACAGACTACCGGGCAATAACAAAAGTTCCTAAATAATTAACATGTAGTTGAAGTTTCACCATAACAGAAGAGACAGAATGAAAAACAAATACTTGAAATAATAGTTGAAGGCTTCTCAAATTTGTTGAAAGATAAATTCACTGATTCAAGAAGCTCAGCAAAACACAAGCAAGATGAATACCAAGAGAACCACGACTAGGCATATCATAATTATATGGAATTAAGACATTTCATTAAAAAGAGAATGTATTGCCAACATATTTGAACTAAAATAGAAATAAATTTTCTTGGAATTCCCTAAGGAAACCACGATATTCATGCTACCATAACTATGAACATTCATTCAATGCTGAAATAGCTCTTGAGTGCTTCCTCTGGGCCAGGCACTGTGATATGTTCTAGAAATACACAACTCCTTTTGCTCATTACCTTCCCCACCTGGCAAACATCTATTCATCTTTTGGATCTCGGCTCAAGCACTCTCTCCTTGGTAAGTCCTTTGCACACTGCTCCAGATAATTTACCTTTTTCACATCAAGAGTGAAACTAATTTTCACTCATATTTGAGCCAAGGCTTTCAATCAGCTTGGGAGAGTGATGCAATTAAATGAAAACAAATGTCAAATATCAAATTTGAAGAATGCCTTTGTAGCATAAGGGTCAAAAGAAGCAAACAGAGAAAAGAAGCACAGGGATAACGAAGACACAGGAGAAAATTTTTTTATGTTACATTTAGAAGGTGGTTTTATAATCAGCTATGAAGCTCTAACAGGTGCTCTTGAATGCAGGTTTCTGATAACTTTGGAGACTGTGACATCAGAATAGAGGAAAAACGTTCAGGAATTTGAAGAGCTAAAATGTTCATTAATATCAAGCAGGAGAGTAATTAACTGCATAAACTGAACCAATAGGATACCGGAGTGATCTTTTTGGTGTTTTGCTGAAAATATTGTCAATCCTTTGTTTTGCTTTTCAGAGTCAAGGAAACTGTTCTTTTGAGCTATTGACAGCTTTTTAACAATTTAGTATACTCCCATGAACAAAATTTGGAGCATATTTGTTTCTCTCTACTTGATTTTCTCCAGAATTTGGAAACTATTTGTGAGTATTCTTAGGTTATGGTAATATGGTTATTTGCATAAGTGCAATAATAATCTGTCTTCTTTTGTAACAGAACACAACTGGAAAAACTGGTTATTTTACCAAGGCTTTGACTGGAATGGTATGCTTTCCTTTTAGGAATCAAACTTAACTTATGAAGCCAATAAAGCCCTTGGGAAAATGGCCTCCTATTCTGTCACAGTCCCTATCCAGGGTTTCCGATCTGTGGTAAGTAAAGAATGTCACTTTCTGACAGGCCAGGAACCCCAAGTTATCTTGGAACCTCAAAAGGAGAGGAATTCACCCAACTCATAGGTATTTGATGGTACAAATCCGTGGCTGGGCTTGGCTTTAAAAAGGTCTTATCTCAGATTCCTTCTATGGAACAAAGTTCCATGAAAGTCAATTTAAAAGGCTAATGTGAAAATAATTACTCTTGCTGCACTTTATACAAATAATCTGACCGAGTATAATAAAGCAAATTGGTCCTACCATGATTTGTCTTTTAATAAAAATGCCCCAGCACTTTGGCAGGCCGGGATGGGCAGATCACGAGGTCAGTAGATCGAGACCATCTTGGCTAACACGGTGAAACCCCGTCTCTACTAAAAAAAATACAAAATAACTAGCCGGGCTTAGTGGCGGGTGCCTGTAGTCCCAGCTACTCAGGAGGCTGAGGCAGGAGAATGGCATAAACCCAGGAGGCGGAGCTTGCAGTGAGCTGAGATCTGGCCACTGCACTCCAGCCTGGGCAACAGAGTGAGACTCTGTCTCAAAAAAAAAAAAAAAAAAAAAATGCAAAAGTGGAGGGATAAAAATTATGTTTCAAAAACTATAGTACACTTCTTGCTAAATTCTAGTCTTGCCTGATGTTTTCCAGTTTTTATTATTTTCTACAGTTTAGATTAAATTCTAATTTTTCTGGCTACAGGTCTCCAAAATAATGATTTCAATTTTTTCCTTTTTCCCCATTTTTCCTGATTGGAAATCACTGAAGCCTAAGCTTTGCTTTCATAAAGCCCTGTGAACTGAAGGCTAGACAACTTAAGCCTCAGAAGAAAACAGCAACAGCCTATTTATATGTGTTGCTGTTGCATACTATTATATTTCAGCAGGCACTGCCACTAAGCCCCTGAAACAGAGAGTGCCGCTGGGAACATCGACCTCTTCCACTCCAGGGCTGCATACAGGGTCCCACCATGACCACCCCTCTCAGCAGGAAGAAGCCAGAAAGATGACATTGCCCCATCTCCCTATGATTCTTGTGATAAATAAATATACAAGCATGATAGAAATCATGTGCAAATTGACAGAGGGGATTGTGGCAGGCCAGGTTCACTAATGCAGGCCTCCATCACAACTGCTTCAGTACTGAGTGGTTAAGTTAAATATTAAAAGCTAAAAAAGCCAGTGCCCTTTCACAAAGGCTGGAATGTGACAAAAGCCCACCCAGAGTTTTGCCTAGGCCTTTCCTGGGCCTTAAAGCATGACAGAATAAGGAAGGAATTCTTAACAGGACCCATTTAGGATTAAACAAGTTTTATTATATGTATTTAACAAATGTATTCATATAATAGATATAAATTTGTTTTAAATATATTTATAAAGACATTTAAAGCCAAAGAATATAAACTTTTCAATAGTTCAAATCTATATTGCTGCTTTGCTTTTCTGATAGATTGTTCTAGTTTATGGTTTATCATTAAACTTTTACAGGATGCTGTCTCATTTTTAAAACTCATAATCTGGAAGATATTTAATGCTTATTTTTATTAGTTTTTATAACTAGATTCTATGTTTTGTAGTGTACCCCTCATTTTATAGTATTGTGATTATTCTTAGTTATAAACCTTGACTTGGATGTTTAGGAGATTTAACCTGGAGTCCTTACCAGGTGTCATGGCCATTTCAGTCACAGGTGTGGTCACAGGCGAAGCTCTCATGAACCTGAGCTTCTCCTTCACTGCGATGGTGGGTGAGTTATCAGCAACACCTAGCAGGGTCTTTCTTAGCACAGTGATCATCCAGTCTTGTCACTGGAACCCTATGTAGCCTTATTCTGGTCAAAATTGATAGCACATCTCCTTGGGGACTTTTCCAGCATCTGCCACGTGATGGCAGAATAAGCCTAGAAAGATGGCATGCAGTTAAGTAGTGTATCTATTGGGTTTTCCTTTATAGGTAAGCAGTGAACTTAAATCCTGAATTCATAGGTTCTCCAAAGGAGAAATAGCATGCTTGCTAGGAGTTGACCTTCTTTTTAACAGGACCAGTAACAACACTCTAGCAAGCCATTGGTTTGGTGTAAGTTAACTAAATAATTCTTTAGGGTATGTGATATGGTTTGGATTTGTGTCCCCGTCCAAATCCCATGTCAAATTGTAGTTCCCAGTGTTGGATGAGGGGCCTGGTGGGAGGTGATTGGATCGTGAAGGTAGATTTCCCCCTTGCTGTTGTCATGACAGTGTGTGAGTTCTCACGAGATCTGGTTGTTTAAAAGTGTGTATCACCTCCTGCTTCCCTCTCTTCCTCCTGCAGCCAAGTAAGATGTTTCAGACTCCCCCTCACTTTCTGACATGACTGTCAGCTTCCTGAGGCCTCCCCTCAGATGCTTCCTGTACAGCCTGAAGAACCGTGAGCCAGTTAAACTTATTTTCTTTGTAAATTACCCAGTCTCAGGTAGTTCTTTATTGCAACGTGAGAATGGACTAATACAGTGTGGTTTAGTCACTCCCCCTGCCCGGGAGCTTGGTGATGATAAAGAGTGTAATAATTTAAAGATATCTGTAGGGTTTGAAAGAGCCCCTAAATTAGCCCCATAGAAAGCAAATGGCTTATCTATTGGATTCTAGATGTTCTGGAATCCCAAAGATTAGAATTATTTAATTCAGTAATGATATGATCATCGTTTGAGCGTTTGCTTTAGCACACGAATGCCGCCTGGCCGTCCAGGCGTCGTACACACCCGTGCTAAACAATAACTCTTACCGTCTGAGGGCGCAGCTTCTGTAAAGTCCGTATTTGTCCAGGTCTCAGATCACGTGGGCCTCAGGGGGCTTCTTCGACTTGACTTGGGTGTTTCTCACAAATAATTTTGCTGACAAACAGCACACCTTTGTGTCATTTCCTGAACTATCTGACTCTATAGCAAATGCAGTAGAATTCCAAGGTTTTCAGAGTATTATTTTGTTCAAATGAGCTTGTTGATGACATGAAAAATCCACTCAATCATACAACTGGGGGACAGGAGTGATCCCATTGAGGACACCCTCATTTTCTTTATTTCTTATTTTCTAAGTCTTGGAGGGTTGTTTGTGGCTGAAACAGCGAATGGGAGTTCCTCTGCAGCAGTAATGGGACTTCCACTTCCACAATTCAAACTTTATTAGCCCTTTTTACTTCCTTTATAATTTCATCTTGTTAGGTCTGTAATGCAGTCTACAACGCATTACAGGAATCTGTGAAGACAATGGCAATGACTCTAATGGCAATGACTCTAGTAAAACAGCAGTTCATGTCCCAAGTGATATTTTAGTTCTCATTGATATTAGAAAGCCTCTATTCTTCCAAATTTGGCCCATGACATGACAGACCCCCAAGACATATTAACCATTGATTAGATATTCTCCCTTCATAAGACAGTGGCCAATTACGCAGTTTGCATAACAGCTTCGGGTTCTGGCACCTGAGCTGATTTTACATTTGAGAGAATTTAAACCTCCTTGTGTGTCTCGCATGAGACCAGTCACTGAGCACTTTGAGTCAGCATTTGGACCAGGAATATTAGCTGAATCAGACCCAGACTGTACACCTTGTGCTGAAGCTAAAGGTGGCCAGCATCTGGCAACAGAAAGGTCGGATTCAAACTGTTCTTCTGCCTGGAGTGCAATTCAACAAGATTTGTGCGTAACTAGCCTGGTGGTGCACTGGTGAGTATGGCGTCTTACGGACTTGCAAGGACTTGTAAAGCATCAGTAGCCCTTTGTGTTAAGTGTAAGCTAAATATCCTAGAGTCCAAGTAAGAGCCTTTGCAGTCTGAGGGCAGCTGCTGTTACAGCTCATCAACACCCTGGTGTCCCCAGAGCAACAGAGAAGGTCTGTGGTCAGGGCCTGATTCGAAGTAGCCATGCCTCTAGCCACTCTCTTGTTCTCTAACAGAAAAGACGTTGAAATGCCATCTCGGGTAGGCACCCAGCACAGACGGGGAAACAAGGCTCCCGGAGGATCTGAAAGGCTGCTTCATCTTATTAGACCACAGTAAAGTTCCGGCGACTTACCATGTAACCTCGTAGCAAGAGGCTTAGCTTTTTCAGACTAGGGGTGGAGCCATGGTCTGAACCCCAAACAACCCCCAAACTGGCAGAGTTTGTGTATATGTGTTAGATAGTGTGTGCTTAAGATAGGCCGACTTCAGGATAGAACTGATTTTCATCTACCAGCTTAAAACAAATGTCCCAAATACCTGACTTCACTTTGATAATATTGCAATTTAGAGAAGCAAAATTTTTATTAAAGTGAAAATATCTGGCTTATAAGCACATACAGCATTAAAAACTATTAATAAATCACTCACATATTGAATTTATATGAATTAAAGGTGGGGAAAAATTCTTTTAGTTCTCTAGTGAATGTCTAGAAAGTATAGCAGGCAAATCTGAGGATCCATCTCCACAAATGGGGAAGAAAGACGACTCCATAGGCACTCAAAGAAGAGCCTGGTTCCTCAGTGAAAAGTACAGGAAAGATGCTGAACGCAGCCCCATACGGAACAGCAGGAATCAGAGCAGCCTCAACCTCACGTATTTCTTGCAGAGCTCGTACAAATCTCTTTCTTCCCCAGTTTCCTTCTTTTTCACAGGCAATTTGGGAATATAAAAAGGAAAATGCCCTGTCTTGACTATGTTCTGTTTTTCTGGCTCTCTGAGTTTAAGTTCTGTGCCTTGTATTTGAGCTAAAATGAGAGGATGTTGATTTATACATGCCCATAACGGTTTTGTTTTGTTTTAAGCTGTGAAAAGGGGATGATCTTGTCCTGTTTGTGCTGCTGTAACAAAACACTTCAGCCATGGTAATTTATAAATAGTAGGAATTTATTTCTCACAGTCCTGGAGACTGGGAGTCTGAGATCAAGGCTTGGCAGGGTCAGAACCTGGTGAGACTGCTCTCTGCTTCCAAGGGTCAGACCTGGTGAGACTGCTCTCTGCTTCCAAGGTGGCACCGTAACAAGCGTGTGTCCTCAGAGGGGACGAGTGCTTCGTCCTCACAGGGCAGGAGGGCCAGAAGGGCAAACAGGTGGAATGAAGCTTCTTTCACAAGGGCCTTAATTCTATCATGAGGGAGGAACCTTATGACCTAATCACCCCCTAGAGGTCCCACCTCAATACCACGACATCGGAGATGAAGCTTAAGCACACATTTTGAAGGGGACACAAACATTCAAACACCAGCAGGAATCAGTTTCTTTTACTAACCCACATTGTTCCTTGAGCCCTTGTAATTTGAGATGCTTTTATTTTATTTTAATTTTAGAAATAAATTTCATTGTATGACATGAGGTTGTAAGATACATATATATAGTAAAATGGTTATTCCAGTGAAGCAGATTAACACACCCATCATCTCACATAGTTACCCATTTTTGTTTTTGTTTTTTTTTGTGGTAATAGCAGCTAAAATCAACTCATTTAGGAGGAATTCCAAACACAGCCCAATTGTTAACACTAGTCCTCACGTTGTACATGAGGTCTCTGCACTTGTTTATCCCACATATCTGCTACTTTGTACCTTCTGACCAATATCTCCCCCTCCCTCACCCCCTCCAGTCACCCCTGGTAACCCTGTTTTATTCTCTGTCTTTGTTCACTTGACTGGTTTTTAAAAGATTCAATATATAAGTGAGATCCTGGAATATTTTTCATTCTGTGTCTGACATATTTCATTTTGCATAGTGCCCTCCAGGTTCATACATGTTGTGGCAAATGGCAAGATCTCCTTCTTTCTTTTTTTTTGAGACGGAGTCTCGCTCTGTTGCCCAGGCTGGAGTGCAGTGGCTGGATCTCAGCTCACTGCAAGCTCTGCCTCCCGGGTTCCCACCGTTCTCCTGCCTCAGCCTCCCGAGTAGCTGGGACTACAGGCGCCGCCACCTCGCCCGGCTAATTTTTTTGTATTTTTTAGTAGAGACGGGGTTTCACCGTGTTAGCCAGGATGGTCTCGATCTCCTGACCTCGTGATCCGCCCACCTCGGTCTCCCAAAGTGCTGGGGTTACAGGCTTGAGCCACCGCGCCCGGCCAAGATCTCCTTCTTTTTAAAGGCTGAACAGCAAAGCTTCTTCACAGCAAGGAAGACAATCAACAAGATAAAATGGCAACCTATAGATGTGGAAAAAATCCAATATTTATAAAGAACTCATACAACTCAATAGTAGAAAAACAAACAACCGAATTAAAAAATGGGCAAGGGACCTACATAGCCACTTCTCCAAGTAAGACGTTAAAAGTGGCAGCAGGTGTATGAAAATGTGCTCAGTGTTATCAGTCATCAGGAAAATGTGAATTAAAGCCACTGTGAAATATCTCACACCTGTAAGCATGGCTGCTATCAAAAAGTCAGGAGATAATCAGTGTTGGTGAGGGTATGTAGAAAAGGGGATGCTTGTACTCTGTTAGCGGAAATGTAGATTGCTGCAGCCATTATGAAAAACAGTATGGAGGCTCCTAAGGAAATTTTAAAAAGAACTACATTATGACCCAGAATCTCTCCTCTGGGCATGTAGTCAAAGAAAGTGAAATCACCATCTTGTGAAAATGCAATCTCAGGTCATTGCAGCATTATTCGCAATAGTCAAGATATGGGAACAACCTGAGTATCTATTTGATGAACAAATAGATAATGATAATTCTTTTATTTTAGAACGTGCTTATTTACCAGATCCTTGCCTCCTGGGAGCTCTGAAAACACTCCATCTACAACATGGAGAATCCACTTGCTGAGAAACCTCAGAGAAGAAAGAACAAGAAGAAGGTTGTCTAGAGATACCCAAAACTTGGATGTTTTCCTAGGTTGATGTAACATGATAACAGTCTGTAGAAATGGTGGAGTATGTGCCTTCAGTGTTCACAAGAAAGATCAGGACAAGCTTAAAGTGGGAAAAGAAAGAGACACATGAATGCCTCCCACCCTCAGCTCTGAGGCTCCTTTCCACCATCTTCCAATTACTTTTTGTCCAATTTCCTTAGGCAAAAATCTCTTGGAGATGAGGTAAAGCTTTAGAGTTAGCTTGTATCTCTCAACTCTTCTTGATCCGAATTTAGCATTCATTTTTCCTCCACTGTCCTGATTTCCTACAACAGTAACATATTGACTTTCCATTACGGGGTTCCTTCTTGTCTGTTGATGGCCGCAGATAAGGGTTTATTCCCTTTGTGAATAATTCTAACTGGGAAATCTTAAGGGTTAATTTTTTTTCGTCGTCTTTATCTTTCTCCATATTTTCCCAAACTTGGGCTACTTCCCTCAAAACATGAGAAACTATTCTTGCCACCCAACTACATTTTGTCTTATTTGCTTTCTTGAATTCCATGCCACAAAGCTGCCACAGAAATGGAGAGGATCAAGAGCCTGGACCCCCTGAGACATGCCTTGGACTTAGGAAAGGTGAACTGCTGGTGAAAACTCACAGGCCTCACGTGGCTAAGAAGAGTGGCACTGTGGCTTCTCCCAGTCCACCTTCAGTGAAGAGGCTTTAGCAGCTGCCCTCAGGGGCCCCTCACGCTGAGCTTTCCAGGCACAGCAAGCAGCCTGAGTTGTTGGAGCAGCAGGCAGTCATCCTCCTGGAGCCCGGCATGGCAGAGTGAAGCATGCCTTCCAGGAGAGAGACCCGCTGACCGTGTTCCGGAGTTTTCAGAACATTTTACCATTAAAGCCAACAGCAAACCAGACAGAGCCTTTGAGCCATATCACCAATTTTACTCAATGATAACTCAAAACTTCTAGTGAGAGTTGAGGATTTTCCTTGGGAACCCAATTCCACTGAACCAAAGTAGTTGAAGGAACACTTTTTAGCAAATAGTCTCTTATTTGATTAAAGATGGCTACAAATACTCCAAGAAATGTGCCCAGTGTCAGGCTTACTTGAGGGATCCCATCCTTATCACCAAATTGTTGGGAGGCAAAAAAGGGAAATCTCTACCCAGAGGAACACGCCATTTTATGTACAATAACCTTTTTTCTTTTTAGTAGACTCTTAGTCCATTCTCACATTGCTATAAAGAAATACCTGAAACTGGGTAATTTATAAAGAAGAGATTTTTTTTTTTTTTGAGACAGAGTCTCGCTGTGTTGCCCAGGCTGGAGTGCAGTGGTGTCATCTCAGCATCTTGGCTCACTGCAGCCTTCACTTCCCAGGTTCAAGAGATTCTCATGCCTCAGCCACTCAAATAGCTAAAGGCGTGTGCCACTACAACTGGCTAGTTTTGATATTTTTAGCAGAGATGGAGTTTTGCCATGATGTCCAGGCTGGTCTTGAACTCCTGGCCTCAAGTGATTCACCTGCCTCAGCCTCCCAAAGTGCTGGGATTACAGATGTGAGCCACCGTGCCCAGCCTATAAAGAAGAGACTTAATTGACTCACGGTTCTGCAGGCTGTACAGGAAGCACAGTGGCATCTGGGGAAGACTCAAGAAGCTTCTAGTCATGGCAGGAGGCGAAGAAGGCAGGAAGTAGGCACATCTTACACGTCAGAGCAGGAGGCAGACAGGAGGGTGCTAAACACTCAAATAATCAGATCTCATGAGAACTCACTCACTGTACAGTACTAAGGGGATGTACTAAACCATTCATGAGAACTCTGTCCCCATGATCCAATCAGCTTCCACCAGGCGCTACCTCCAACACTAGGGATTACAATTCAACGTGAGTTTTGGGTGGGGACAGAGATCTAAACCATATCAGTAGACCTTACTTCTTAGAGCAGTTTTCGGTTCACAGAAAATTGAGCAGAAGGTACAGAGAGGTCCCATATACTGTTAGCCCCACCTACGTGTAACACTCCCACCCCATCATCAGCATCACCCACTAGAGTGGTGTATTGTTTTACAATTGGTGAGCCTGCCTTGCCACCTCATTGTCACCTAAAGTCCATAGTTTCTATTAGTGCTTATTCTTGTTGTTGTGTATTCTGTGTGTTTTGACACATGTACAATGACACGCTTCCACCATCATAGCATCACATAGAATAGTTTCACTGCTCTAAAAATCCTCTGTGCTCTGCCATTCATCCCCCTCCCCCAGTTTCTAGAAAGCACTGATATTTTCACAGTTTCCACAGTTTTGCATTTTCCCAAATGTCACGGGGTTGGAATTCCACGACAAGTGGCCTTTTCAGATTGCTCCTTTCATGTAGTAGCATGTAAGTTTCCTCCACAGCCTGATAGTTCCTTCCTTCTTACTGATGAACAGCATTCCGTTGTCTGGATGTACCACAGTATATTTATCCATTCATCTACTGAAGGACATCGTGGTTCCATCTAAGTTTTGGTGATTATGAGTGAAAGTTTTTTATTATTGGGAAAAAACCCCTGAATGTATGCAGTTATCCAGCAAGTAGTTACAAAGCTACTGTGAATTTTCAGCTCATTTGTATGAATTAAACCTACAGTTGTTATACGTCACCCTTCTTTTAGTAGACAGTCGGAAGATATTCAGTTTGCACCAATAACTCCATTGAGCTTACTTTGCAATTATTTTCCAACTAATTCTTTATTAGTACTTCCAATGAGTGATTTAGCACATACGATTAACCACACCCTTCAACATGCCTCAGCAATATTAGATTAAATTCACTATCCCACATTGCCTAGAAATCATTTTTTATGTATACTGGAATACTACATCTTTATGTCCTGCCTTTACACTTTTTTCTCATCCTTTCCATCTGTTTGCACTGCTTTCTGGATGAACTTTCCTCTCAACCAAAATCTTTCAGTTTACTGATCACTATCTATATCCAATCAGTTGTGCTGTTCAGAGTTGTGTTTTGTAAACGCTATTTTTATTGAAGTATAATATAGACATATGACACACACAAATCATATTATGCTGAATGTACAGCTCAGTGAAACATCACTAAGTGAAACATCTTTAAGTACAACCAAGATCAAGAAACAGAATATTTCCCAGCACCCAGAAACCCTATTTTCCCCTTCACAGTTACCACCCACCCTTCCAGTCTCCTGAAGACAATACCATTCCAGTTAGAATATATTAGTGTTGCCAAGTTTTTGCACAGTGCATAAATGGAATCATAATTATCCTTTCTTTCTTGTCAGGTTTCCTTCAATCTTACTTTGTGAGATTCAGCCACGTTGTTGTGTGTGGTAGTAGTTTACACGGGCTATTTTGACCTTGTGGTTGGGTTCCTCCAGCCCTAACGGAGACTCATCAGGCCCTAGCTGGAGACAACCATGGAAGGGACTTTTCCCACCAGCAAGCATGCTCACTCCTCCAGTAACTTACCCTGTAGTAGACTTCACACATTATCATTGTAAAAAACACAGAAGCCATTTTCCAATGGATGGAATTGAATTTTGTGTTTCACTAGATTTTGTGTCTCTTTCATTCTCCCTATCCTTTGTACATACATTCAGGAAAACCCTCACAATACGACCCCATCTGTATATGCAGAATTCCCATCGGCTTTTTAATGGCTCCCTTTTGTATGAATACAAAAAGCTGTAGACTCTTTTTTTTTTTTGAGACAGAGTCTCACTCTGTCGCCCAGGCTGGAGTGCAAGTGGTGTGGTCTTGGCTCACTACAGCCTTGGCCTCCCGGGCGCAAGTGATTCTCCAGCCTCAGCCTCCCAAGTAGCTGGGATTACAGGCTCCCACCACGTCCGGCTGATTTTTTTTATATTTTTAGTAGAGACGGGATTTCACCAAGTTGGCCAGGCTACTCTTGACATCAGGTGATCCACCCACCTCGGCCTCCCAAAGTGCTGGGATTACAGGTGTGAGCCACCGTGCCCGGCCGATGACTAGACTCTTTAAGGAAAGCTCAGACATGAAAGAAACACAACCACAAAAGTAGAAAAACAAAGGAATTCCAAGGATATACAAATCATAGAGAAAGTAGAAAAAAACTCATGTGTTTCTTCAGACTGTGTTTTTTTGCCTTTTACTATGCCTTGTCATTTTTGTTTGTGTAGAGCCAGAGATGATGTATCCAGGAAAAGGAATTGAAATAAATAAACTGAATGTGAGGTTTTATTTTAATTTGGCTAGGATTTTACCAGGCTATGTTTATTGTTTCCTGTGGCTGTGTGTCAGAAGCTAATTCCCTGTAATGTCCATGTTTTTGTCTCCCTTGGTGTCTTTGAGATTCCCTAGAGACTTTTTCTTCGATGCAGTGTGAACTTTGCAGTACTTTCTATTGTCATATCCTGTTATCACACAGGAGTCCGATTAATACGGTGGTAAGGTGTGGAGGGAGGGGAAGCTTCTATATTCCTATGACCAGCCACAGTTCATCAGAATCTGTGTCCCTGGGCTGTGACCTTCGTGAGTGCTTCACAGTTTCCTCCTCCCCACTTGCGTGAGGCAGGAAGACTGGAATTAGGCTTTCCCCTGCTCTCAGGTTGGTTAGTCTCTAGCAAAAGAGGTTCTGGGCATATATCAAAATGGCGACTTTTCCCCTCACTCCATCAGAAGTCCAAGGGAGTTTTTCTCTCATTTTTACCCTGAGAGCTTGATAGGACTCCTGGAGGTAAAACTCGCAAAAGTGTGGGCCTCCAGGAGCTTTTACCTCAAAAGCAAGTCTATGTTCAGCTTCTAGCAATTACTTAATAACTCTTCAAGTGTTCCTATCCGTTGCTGGCTCCAGGGGCTATTTCTGCGCTTGGTAACCTGTGATTTTCTGTATCTACCTGTCTGTCTCTCCCGTTTTTAGGACAGCATCTATCAGCTGTTTTTCCTGATGCTCTCCCTCCCCCAACCCAGCAGGCCCCAGTGTGTGTTGCTCCCTCCCATGTGTCCACGTGTCCTCGTCATTCAGCTCCCCCTTCTAAGTGAGAACATGTGGTGTTTGGTTTTCTGTTCCTGCACTGGCTTGCTGAGGATAATGGCTTCCAACTCCACCCATTTCCTTGCAAAGGACATGACCTAATTATTGTTTATGACTGCGTAGTATTCCATGGTGTATATGTACCACATTTTCTTTATCCAGGCTACCACTTGTGGGCATTTAGGTTGATTCCATATCTTGGCTGTTGTGAATAGTGTTGCAATGAACATGCACATGCATGTGATACATACATTTTAAATCTGGCGCCCATTGTTTCTGTTTCTTCTTGTAAATTTAACATTCAATAAAGAAAAAACCATAAAGAAGAAGATAAAATACATTATTCATGTTAAAATAGCTAATAAATTTGGATAATTTTATTTAAATCAGAGAGAGAGAGTGTGTGTGTGTGTCTGCTTGTGTGTATTCATTAATTGAAATTATATGATTTATACTGTGCATTTCACATTGAGATTACATGATGTTTTCATGGTTTTTAACCTCCATGAGCAAGACTCAACAGGGAGTCCAGGGATCCTGTTCTTTGAAAATAAGAAGTCCAGCTTCATCAGTCTCTACTCACTTGTAGTAGGAGTGAAGAGAGACCCCAGGATTTTGTTGGATCCACGTAAGCACCTCCCTTCCCAACATTTTCAGTCTCTCACCACTATCTGCTAATCGTGTCAAGCCTAATCTTATCAGTCACTGCAAGAGGTCCCCATCACCTCATCAGCCAGATGACAGTGTAACCCTCTCTTCCAGTTCCATCGTCCAATCCTCCCCAACTTCTGATACCTTCCACTCTGCTGTCTGGAACTCAAAGAACATCACCAGCAAAACACCTGACATTCCCCACCTGCTCTCTGAATGCTCCCTCGCCTTTCACTGGAACATAGGGGCTCCTAGACAACTTTGCAGTCCAGCGAAGCTTATGGATTCCTTCTCAGAATTACACTTTAACTGTTTAAAATAAAAGAAGATTACAAAGATAAAGTATTATGTTAAAATAAAGTTATCAAAACATTTTAAAAATACAAATTTGTGACATTGCAATAAGTATCCACCTATACTAATACAGTAGATAGCAAGACCTAATCGGGGAACCTCAAAATCATCATAATGTTTTTTATTTTTTTTAGATGGAGTCTTGCACTATTGTCGGGGCTGGAGTGCAGTGGCAAGATCTCAGCTCACTGCAACCTCTGCCTCTCAAGTAGCTTGGATTACAGGTGCCCGCCACCATGCCCAGCTACTTTTTTGTATTTTTAGTAGAGATGGGGTTTCAGTGTGTTGGTCAGGCTGATATCAAACTCCTGACCTTGTGATCCACCTGCCTCGGACTCCCAAAGTGCCGGGATTACAGGCGTGAGCCACTGTGCCCAGCCAATTATCATAATTTTAAGATAATAATAAACATCAATTATATTTTAATATATCTACAACAATTGCACTTTGTGATGTGAAAATCACACATGTGATTTTTATTGGTGACAAGCTTATAGGTAATACTAACACTATTGTAGTTTGTTGCTTATATACATAATCAAAGGAAACATTAAATATCAGTTTGAGTCTGGTGTAATGAAGATGTGTAGCTTGGACCTCTGTCCTGAATTCCCGAATTATGAAACTACCCATCATAGGGCCAGCTTCATGGGCAGGCAACTTGTACAGTAGGACCTGGACTTAGAAAGGCCTGTACTTGGTTTAATGCTCTGCTATTTCTGTCTCAAGACTCTTAATATTTTTATCTTTAAATTTGTGTCATGTACTTGAAGTTCAGTGGGAAATGGAGTGTGTGCATGAACAGAAGCGATACAGACAATATGAGTGTCGGCCACCATCCCTGTCACACGTGGTGACTGAGACCCCGTGAGCACAGAATCCCAGCAGACCCAGGATGCCCAGAAGCTGGCAAGGCTCAAGGTCAGTACAAGGTTGGTCTGTTATGTCCGTGACTGAGTAAGCCAGGAACGGACAGGCCCAGGGTCCATGCTTTCTGTCTGAACCAGAATTTGCTTCAAAGGCAGACAGAGGCAGTTGTGTTCTAAGAAATATGAATGACCAAGGAATCCTATCATAGACTGTCTTACTTGTGTTATTTCTCTGTACTAGTCAACACTTACGCAGAAAATGACAACATAGAGAAGGAAAGACAGAGCAACCCATAGTGCCTTTTCCTTTTAGTACTTCCTTACCCATCAGTAAGCTAAAGGTAGAGAGGGCTGGTAGGGCAAGTGTGTATTAAAGTGAAATTAAAACCATTGAGTTCATTTTTGTGCAGCATTTCCACTGTTCTACTAAGATTGAAATACGTTTGTTTATGTAAACTATTAATATGAATGACGTAATTTTGATTATTCCACAAATGAGTTAAAGTTTTTATATTTGTATTTTAATCTGGTATTGCACAATATAAACAGTAAAATTATAATAATTTAAAATTTTCATTTTTCTTCAAATAATGTTAAATAGACAATAAAAGATATCACCATTATGTCCTACCTGGGGATTGTTGCAGGAGCTGCCAGCTGATGCCCCTGCTCTGCCCTTGTTCCCAGACCATCCACACAGCAGGACAGCCAGAGAAATCCTTTGACAATTAAGACAATGATGTCTTTTGCTCAACTGCCCTATAGCTCCTTTAACTCAAAATAAAAGTCAGAATTTGTACAATTTCCCTGAAGGCTCTGAGGGATGTGTACCACCCCCAGGTCCCCAAAGACACAGGGCTCTCAGATCCACCTCCTTCCTCCCCTGTCCTGTCCCCAGTATCAGCCATGCAAGCATCCCTGCGATTCTTCAAGAACAAACACAAGCTTCTGCCTCAGGGTCTTCACCCAGAATCTCGAGGGAGTGCTGTCTAGTGTATGGTAGGTATAGACTTGAGTCTCTCGGAGAAACCACCTGCTACTGGGGATGGGAAGAAGAGGTCAGTTTACAAAGATTCTGACTTTGTCTTTTTTTGTTTTGTTTTGTTTTGTTTTTGTTTTTGATTTGAGACAGAGTCTCACTCTGTCGCCCAGGCTGGAGTGCAGTGGCGTGATCTTGGCTCACTGCAATATCCGCTTCCCGGGTTCAAGCGCTTCCCCTGCCTCAGCCTACCGAGTAGCTGGGACTACAGGTGCGCGCTACCATGCCCAGCTAGTTTTTTGTATTTTAGTAGAGACGGGATTTCACTGTGTTAGCCCGGATGGTCTCGATCTCCTGACCTCATGATCCGCCAGCCTCGGCCTCCCAAAGTGCTGGGATTACAGGAGTGAGCCACTGTACCTGGCCTCTGACTTCATTTTTTCAGGTGGCTTCCACTCCCTCAAATGCATCCCCAGCTGACTCTGCAGTCTTCAAACAATCCCATCTCCACCCCTGGAAATAAGTTTTTCTCTCTCAGTATGTTTTGTTTAGGTGCAATTCACCAAGGTTTATTTAAGTTATCCAAACTGACAATGACATGAAATTTCACTTTTTTCTCCTACATTTATGTTTCAATCTATCCATTCCTCTATAGCTGTCTGTCTATATCTCTATATTAAAGCTGCATGGGAGTAGGTATTATAAAAGGCTGCGTTAGAATCTGCTTGCTGGATTTCCATCTTTTTTATTTAGAGTCACTTCACCGGCCTTTAACTCAGGGTCTTTACTCTGTAAGGAACCAGACACAAGTGTGGTAGATCTCCCACTCTAATTAATTCATTCACCTACAAATATTTATTGAGTGCCTCCCCAGGGCCTGGTGAAAGTGGTGAAGACACACCCTGCCCTACAGCAGATCACACTGTAGTTGCAGAGGCTGACACTGAAGTCTTCTTTACACCAAATAAGCAAGTAATGCACAATGTTTCCTGAGTTCGATTTCCCACCAATCCAACGAGCACAGCTCTGTCTACCTTCTGTGTGTAAACTGCTTTTCTTCCAAGCTCTGTTTTGTTTCCAGGGCCAACCAATACTAGACGTTAGCTGTAACTACTGTGTGATGCCTTCAACTTGGTTTAACCATAATCCTTAAATTCATGACACATTGGAATGCAGAGTGAGTTCCACCAACATTCCCCTGAGCATGTCAACACCTCTCCATTGACAGGAAGTCAAAACATTTCAAGAGCTGCACCAGGAGGAGGCAGCATGTTTATCTTGCTTCACAAGCAGCAGACAAGGGGAACCAAGGCTATGGGAGTCCCAGTCACAAATCATTTCCACCTGGGGATTCAACCATGGGCACTGTCTTCTCTGGGCGGGAAGCGGCCACACATCTTCAGTTGCAAATACTGTACCTAAAATGAATAATAAAGGAGAAGTCCCCTTGCCTGAATGTAAACAGCAAGGATCTGTTTTAGGTTCATTAAAGTGCAAAAGCTGTTCTAGCTTTCAACCAAAAGTAGCCCTCACTACCTAAATACATCTTAAGCCAGAGAACAGCCTGATTTCAGCAGGTGAAACGTACACCAATCCAGGGGGACTAGAAAAGATTAGGCAAGTACAAAATAAATATAGTTGTTTAAACATTTTAAACCATGAGAAGTTAGGAGTCTATCTACATCGATTAAATTTGAATATCTATAAGCAGTTAGCAGAGTGTGACCAAAAAATGTACTTATACCTCAGTGCAGTGGTGTGAAAATGGAGCCTCCATGACGATTCCCCTGCCAAACTCTTTCCCAGGGTAGCTGAGGCTGTGAGGGCAAAGCTGTCATGTTTTGTGCTCTCTCCCCTAACCCATTCAGGCCTCAGGGCATGTGATAAGCTGCCTCCAGGACCACCCAGCTGAGGAGTCTGTAAACATTTACAACTCAGCAGGGCCTGGAGCTCAGCTGATAACGCACCGCAGAATGTTTAGCTCCCTACATTTGACTTTTGCGTTGAACGTACACGTGCATGGCCAACACACACGGACAGACTCATCAGTAACACTGTAATTCAGACTCAGATTCTATCAAGTACCTGCATTCGTTCCGTTCTGTTCTTCTCAAAAGTTGAAAATCTTTGTTGTCTGAACAGTTTTGGAAACATGAGATTTAGAATCTTATAGACCCTAGTTAGGATCCTGGTTTACTATGTAAGAGCTGGTGATTTTAGTTACCAAAAATAATATTGTGAAAGTATCAGTGATGTTTAAGAGACCTTGTACTAAAAATAAATCAACAATACATAAAGAAAAGCAAAGAAAATTTCATCTTACGCAGCAATGTCAAAAGTTTAATCCGCAGAGTCTTTAAGGTATAGTGACTGTTCTATTGCCTTTGCGTCAGGCACAGTGTGGCCACAAGAGATTTTTAAAAATATGAACAAAATCAAACACGATCCTTTCCCTCCTGTGTTTTACTGTCTAATGTGAGAAATGTGTACTAATCAAATAATCACAAACACAAATAAATTTTCTTTCTTTTTTTTTTTTTTTTGAGACAGAGTCTCACTCTGTCACCCTGGCTGGAGTGCAGTGTCTCACTGCAGCCTCCACCTCCCAGGTTGCAGCAATTCTCCTGCCTCAGTCTCCCGGGCAGCTGAGATTACAGGCACATGTCACCATGCCCAGCTAATTTTTGTATTTTTAGTACAGACGGGTTTCACCATGTTGGCCAGGCTGATCTCAAACTCCTGACCTCAGGTGATCTGCCCGCCTTGGCCTCCCAAAGTGCTAGGATTACAGGTCTGAGCCACTGCGCCTGGCCTAAATTTTCTATGACAGTGACTATGATCAAAGGATAAGTGCAGGGAGCCATGGGGTATTTGAGAGGATCTGAATTAATCCACAGTGTGAGGATGATATCACTGAAGGTTGAGGAGGAAAGTATTCACGGCAGAGAAAATAACAGCCTTGAGGGAAGGGAAAGGGCTGGACCCAATGAAGGGAGAAAGAACTCTCTGTGTGGAGTGCCGGCATCTTCAGCTGGGGGTGTAACTTTCAAGGACATTGGCAACCTGGAGTGTACCCTGAAGATGACAAGCGGAACGGGAGAAGCTTGTCCATTGGAAGCAGAAACGATTCCATTTTAGGAGAGGTCGAAGGGACCAGGAGACATCTGGAGAAAATAGACAGGATGCCTTAAGTTCTCCAAAGTGCTCTGCAAGTGGGGAATCAACACCGCTTCAAGCTGCTTCCCGTCACAGCAGAAGAACAAGGCGTGGACACGAATGCAGATCGAGTTTTCAATTCCATGCAGGATTAAGGTTAGGACAAATGTGATGAAAATTTGTCAGTGTTCCCACATAGAGAATTCTTGGTAATGCCAGGAAATAGTATTGTGTTTCTTTTGGGAGACTTTTTAAACATTTCTATTCCAAAATTTGATTATGTTACCTTTCACAGAACATGTGATCGTTTCTCTGAAATCCACACCTGCTTATTTTTCCACACCTTTCCTCAAAAGGGTAGAATCTCAAGGTCCTATTCTTGGGAGCAAAATTTAAGTAAAGACATGCATTAAACTGATTTATTTGCTTATTTATTCTTTTGTTTTTACGAATGAGTGCCTGCCCTATGCTGGGTGCTATGCCAAGTGCTGAGGACAGAGTGGCAACATAATAATGATGTACCCACTTACTATCTCTCAGACTTCAGGTCCAAGGCTCTAGTAGAATTGCTATACTTTAAGCAATCACAACTAATTTCTTCCTAGCTGTATTATAATTGATTTGATGCAGCCTCTTATTTTAAATGGCCCTCTGGAAGGTAAATCAGTCAGTATCCACTGCAATCCTACCTCTTGCTGCCACGTATCAACACAAGGCCACATTGTACCAGGTACCGTGGTGTTGCTCAGCCACACTACCAAGTTGGTGAATGCCTGAATGCAGGTAGCAAATTGTTTACTGTCTTTTGTAGGGAAAAAGAAGCTCAAGTTCTGGTATATTCTTAAAACTCTGATCTTTGGGTTGCTCTGTTAGTATCTCAAAAATGAAAAAGAAAACAATCTCAGTGACCAAATTGTATTAGCTTTCTCTTCAGTAAAATAATGGTAAAGAATATTTTTAATACTTTGCTTCATTCTCCAAATAAATACAATTGTAATCTAATCTAGTTTTGTGCGGATCCTAATTATAAGCGGCTGCCTTTCCCTGAAAACCTTGAGAAAGTGCAGTGGTGTTGGTCCAGCATGTGCACACATTTTGGCATATGAGGAATTACAATTTGGGGTTTCTATTAAAAAGTTAAAGTTAAGGGCCAGGCATGGTGACTCATGCCTGTAATCCCAGCACTTTGGGAGGCTGAGATGGGCAGATCACCCGAGGTCAGGAGTTCGAGATCAGCCTGGCCAAGACAGTAAAAACCCATCTCTACTAAAAACACAAAAATTAGCCAGGCATGGTGGTGTGTGCCTGTAATTCCAGCTACTCGGGAGGCTGAGGCAGGAGAATCACTTGAACCCAGGAGGTGGAGGTTGCAGTAAGCTGAGATTGCGCCACTGTACTCCAGCCTCGGCAACAGTGCAAGACTGTCTCAAAAAGAAAAAAAAAAAGAAAAAAAAGTTAAAAGGCTTTCTCAAACATAGAAAATTGATTAATACTATACTTATTCATGTCCTAGTGAATATTCATTAATTTGATGTAAAAATGAACAAGATAGTTGTTCAGGGACGTGAGAGCTCACAAGGTGAATGGACCAGCAACATGAGGCTCTCCTGAAACTCTGAGACGTTATCCGCTCTGTAAAGCTTGTCACTCTCTGAAATTTGTAGCAAAGGAAACATCAAAGATAACTTTTTGAAAGGATAACAACATATTCATTTCACATATAATACTTAGTGATGAGTTCGAATTAGAAAAAATATATTCATCTATACTTTATATTGGATCTTCGATCAAGATGCTAGAGCAAATGCTGTCACAATGCAGGGATCCTGGGCTTGGAGTCAGGGAGACTTCAGCTTGGTGCCCCACTGTCCACGCACTAGCCATATGACCACAGGCAGTGACAGACTCTGTAAGTTTGTTTTCTTATCTGAAAATTGAAAAATATAATGCCTAACAAACTATTGCTGTGGAATTGAATGAGATAAAGGATGCAAACCATCTGGCACATAATAAATGCTCAATAAGTGATATGTTAATTACCACTGATATTGACACATTTTAACAATTTTTATTCTGTATGATGTTGATGATGCCTCATTAATTTACCTACAGCTATATTTTAGGTTTATTTTGCTCTTCCTGGCCTAGGAATACATGTGAAATAAAACTTGTCTTAGGATTGTTCGCTCTTTGTTGTCCATGTTTATCAGGATAAAAACATGATGATAAAGTTCAGAAAAAAAATATGCTTGGCCCAAATCAAAGTAATTTATATTGAATGATATCTAATATTCCATTCAGGAGAATCAGGGTTATGTCTCAACTCTTAAAGCTGACTCAAAAGTTAATAAGTAGGTAGACGACAGTGTTCTAAGAGCAGATAAAATACAAACGAGCAAAGGTTCCAATTCTAGGAGCCTTGATGGGGATTCCCAGTGGGTAGAGAATTCTCGCAGTACATTAGCAACTTCTCTAAGATTTCTAAACTGGGAATATGTTTGTTTTTCCTATTTAAAAGATAAAATGCCCTCATAAAAAGACAAATACATAAAATACAAATATAAGCCCCACATAATCCCACTCCATGAAAAAACTGTTCCAAATTTGGTTTAAAAATTCACATAATTTTAATAGTATATATGTGTATGCATAGAGAGACAGACTTCCGTTAAAAATGAAATGAAATTGGACATACTGTTTACATCTTGCTTATTTTGCTCAGTATTATATTATGAACATGGTTTTTAAAGACAAATGAAATTTTCCAAAATATTAAAATTAACTGAATTTTATTTTTGTTCTTGGCATCTGTTGTAGTGCAACATCTCTTTCAGCAGGTCTAAAGCATAAGTCCTTTACAATTCTGGGACTTAAAAAAACACTATTTCCCTAACACAAGTACAAACTTGGAAACATTTTAAAATCAGATATCTAGATGTTTTTACCATGTAAATTTAAACAGTTAACAATTTGAAAACCTGTCTTTGACTGAAGGAATTAAATTTTTATTTATATTTATTTTTATTTTTTAGTGTTTAATACCATTGGATTCTTTGGGTTAATGCAGAAATAATAAATGATTAATAACAGAAAAAAAACATTTTAAATCTCGGGCCTGCTTTACCAGGTGGTACTGATTTCTGTGGCACATCAGATACACTTTCAGGCAACAATAAAAAATTACCAATTTTGCAATTTCCTAGCAGTTCCAAACTAAGCCTAAATGTCAAGATAGATTAAGATTGGAGAATCTCTCCATATTTGGATAAGTTGACAGTCAATATGTAAGTCATTACTTTAAAGTACACACCAATTACTGTGTGTATAATCAGCTTTTTAAACAAACACAGCCTCTACCCTTTCTTCTGATTGTAAGAATTTCCGTTAGTGTTAGATCTTGGCACAGCTAGCATTGGTTTTTGTCAGCTCATAAGTAACCTTTACCTTGAAAAGTTTATACTACTCCTCTGTGGACACTCTCTAATCAAAAAATAAAATAAAGAAAGAAAGAAAACAAAACAAAACTTCTTAAAATGTCATATGGCCAATCAAATCATCAACCAAACACTTACAATGGTTTCCCTAATGAATTATAGCCAGATGGTTCAATTCACTAACTTAACAGGACCATAAACATATCAGCATTATTTAAATACCTTGCAAAGAAAATCAGACAATATACAGTTTATGGTTAGTTCACAGGTTTCCAGTTTGTTTCACTACTCTGTGTTAACATAAAAGCAAAAGACAACAATAAAAGAAACATGTTTCTTTTGCAGAAATAAAATGCTAGACTAAGACAACTAAGTCCTTCCTTCCTTCCTTCCTCCCTTTCCCCTTCCTTCTTTTTATCAAGTTCTTTCTCCTTTGGCCCTCACTGACTAATACTATTTGGACGGTGAATCAATAATGATGTAGCACAAGCTGCCCACAGTCCCAACCACAAAGAAATGGGGTTAGCAATTAGGAGAAGTTTTGCTTTAAAATTCCCTAAAAAGTGTCAAAACAGCTTAGAAGGCAAGTATGGTATTGATAGGTTAGTTTATGGAGACACTTTGCTCTCAGTATTAAATGAAATACGATAATACAACTTGTATAAATAGGTGACTTCCCAGTGCAGGGAAAAGGGGGAGTGAGAGACTTCCACTGGCCCACATCGCCACCACGGAATTGTGCAATCCTGGCCACAGGAGAGCCGCTCAACCCTCCTAACCCCTGAAACTAACACAGGAAGCTGCCAAGAGACTGAGATAGACCCGCTCCAAGGAGGGACCTAAGCAGCTACAACATTGTACCATTTTCACACCTAGCCTTTGGCAGACTGGCTGTCTGGGGTGGGCCCCAGCAGTGGCAGATCTGAGGTATTATGGCTGTCACTGCTTAAACTGAGGAGAGGGCTGGAAGCTTTCCCACAAGCATATGAGGCATGAACCGTAGCTGCTGGTGCTGGGAAGCGAGAGCCACCGGAACACAGACTGGGCCATGAGGGACAAGTTGCTGCTGGGATGTGGTCACTAGCTGGGTGGGGGCCCCCGCAGACAGGGTAGGGACATGAGCTAGACTCAGGCTACTCTGCCAGGGTTGAGGGGCAAGCCCCACCAGAACTGGAGCATGAGAGGAATGTGCATTTTTCATTACAAGCCCACTCAGCCCAATTTTGCCTCCCTCTCCAAGACAGCACACGATGTCTGAGGTCCTGGGGATTGCCCAACCCAATCCACCACTGTGGGCACCTGAGCACTCCTCCTGGTGCCCCGAGGTTGGGCTTAAACTCCTGGCTGCTATCACCTCAGCTGGCACCCACTTGCAAGTGCCACCTTCAGCCCAGGAGACTGACCCACCCAGCCCATTTTAGTCACCACCAACATTAAGGCACACAGCTTGAGAACCATGGAATCATCCTACCCCTGCTACTGCCACCACCCACACCACAGCAAGTGCCCAGGAGCCTGAAAGCATGTCCAACTGCCTGGGCACTGCTGCCACTACCCGTATCTGAGCAAGACACCTGGAGGCTCAAGCATCAGCTCGTCAGTAACTTCCAACACAATGCTAGTGCACACTGCCCTGCACCAAGGTGGGCATGCCCAACCCACCTCTGCCAGCACTGGGGCTGAAGACTGGCCCACCTGTTCTCAATCTCCAGGACAACTTCACTACGGCTTTCATTAATAACTACACTCTAACCCCTGAAGGAAATCACAGATGCCACTAACACTGTGTACAGCCAAAGAAATATGGAGACTACACTACTGCACGACCCAGAATTGAAGCCAAAGTGCTCTACCCAACTGATACCATAGATACATGTTCAGGAAAAAGTCCTCCCCTATAAAAGCAAATTCAAAAATAGAAGGTGACTGTTATGCCAGATGCACAGATATCAACATAAGGACACAGAAAGCAGGAAAAGCAAGGAAATATGACTCCTTCAAAGGAGCACAATAATTATTCAGCATTAGATCTTAATCAGAAAGGACTTATGTAAAATCCCAGATAAGTAATTCAAAATAATGATTTTAAAGAAGCTCAGTAAAATACAAGAAAATTCTGAAAAACAATACAAAGAAATTAGAAAATCAATTCAGAATATAAATGAGAAATTTACCAAAGAGACAGATATTTTTTTAATGAACCAAATATAAATTCTGGAACTGAAGAATTCATTGAAGGAAATTAAAAAAAAAACCCACACATTTGAAAGCATCAACAATAGATTATATCAGGTAGAATAAAGAATCTTAGAACTTGATGACAGATCTTTTTAAATACTCCAACCGGACAAATTTTTTTTTTTTTTTTTTTAAAAAGAGAATACAAAAGAATGAACAAAGCATTCATGACATTTGGGACAACATAAGACAATCAAATACACAAATTATTGGGATCCGACTGGGCACAATGGCTCAGGCTTGTAATCCTAGCACTTTGAGAAGCCAAGAAGGGTGGATCACCTGCGGTCAGGAGTTCATGACCAGCCTGGCCAACATGATGAAACCCTGTATCTACTAAAAATACAAAACTTATCCAGGAGTGGTGGTGCGTGCCTGCAGTCCCAGCTACTGGGGAGGCTGAGGCATGAGAATAGCTTGAACCCAGTAGGTAGAGATTGCAGTGAGCTGAGATTGTGCCACTGCACTCCAGCTTGGGCAATAGGGTGAGACTCCTTCTCAAAAACAAAGATTAATAACAAATTATTGGGATTTCTGAGGGTGAAGAAACAAACCAAAGGTTTAAAAACCTATATAATGAAATAATAGATAAAACTGTCCAAGTCTATCAAGAGATTTAGATATTCAGAAACAGGAGACTTAGTGATCCCCAGGAGGATACAGTGCAAAAAGGTCTTCTCCGTGGTACACTGTGTTCAGACAGTCTAACATCAAAGATAAAGAGGGAATCCTAAAAACAGGAAGATAAAGACATCTAGTCACCTATAACAGAAACCTCATCAGATTAACAGTGGATTTCTCAACCAAAAGAGAATAGGATGACATGTTCAAGTGCTGAAAGAAAAAATACTGCCAATCAAGAATACTATATTCATCAAACTATCCTTTATAAATGAAGAACTAAAGTCATTCCCAGACAAGAAAATGCTGTGGAAATGTGTTTCCACTAGAATGTCCCTACAAGATATGCTGAAGGGAGTCGTAAACTAGAAAGTGAAACAACATTTACCATAATGAAAACACATGAAAGTATAAAACTCACCAGTAAAGTAATTCGTACAAAGGAGGAAGATAAAAGACTCAAATGGTACCAGTACAGATATCCACCAAACCATAGGGACAATCAATAAGAGAAAAAAAGAAACAAATAACATATAAAACTGCCAGAAAACAATTAACAGTATGATGGAAACAAAGCCTGAGATATCAATAATAACTTTGAACATAAATGAATTAAATTATCTACTTAAAAGATTTGGAAAAGTCTGAATGGATTAAAAAACATAATCCAATTATGTGCTGCTTACAAGAAACTCACTTCATCAGTAAAGACACATAAAGACTGAAAATAAAGAGATGGAAAAAGATATTCCACACAAGTGGAAACCAAAAGCAAGTAGAAATAGCTAAGTTTATGAGGGCTTGCCTGCCATGTACATGTGTCTGCCACCCCCAGGAGGGGAAGGGCTGCTTGGCTCAAGGTGTTCTGTTTGGTAAAGCGTGTGTCCTCTGACAACCATGTCACTGGCCTTTTCAGACACTCTTGGGGATGGCACTCCACACAGGATGAAGATGCAGGGGCCAGGGAACCCCAGCGCTTTGCGCCCTTTATCCAGGGTTAAAATCAGCCTGTGGGATGTAGTGAGAAGGCAGGTTGCATGGTTTTAACTGATGTCTCTTTTCCTTAATGTTATTATAATAATGGGTAATTTGTCAATAAAGCATTCCTTTGGGAGAAAAAAAAAAGAAATAGCTAAGTTTATATGAGATAAAACAGACTTTAAATATAGAACAGTTAAAAAAAAGACAAAGAAGGTCATTATATAATGAAAAAGAGATTAATCCAGCAATAGGATATAACAATTCTAAATATATATCTTCTTAACACTGGAACACCCAAATTTGTAAAGCAAATGTTACGAGATCTAAAGAGAGAGATAGAGTGAAATAAAATAATCATGGAAGACTTCAATATCCCATTCTCAACAATAGACAGAGTATGTAGGAAAAAATCAACAAAGACATATTGGATTTAAACTGTACTTTAGACCAAATGAACCTAACAGACATTTATAGAACATTTTACTTAACAACTGCAGAATATACATTCTTCCCATCAGCACATGGAAACTTCTCCACAATAGACTTATGTGCTAGGCCACAAAACAAGTCTCAACAACGTTTTAAAACTCAAAATTGTATGAGGTGTTTTCTCAGACCACAAGAGACTAAAACTAGAAATAAATACTAACAGGACCTTTGGAAACTATACAAATACATGGAAATTAAACAACAGGTTCCTGAATGGCTATTGGGTCAGTGAAGAAATTCAGATGAAAATCAAACATGTTTTGAAACAAATGAAAGTGGAAATACAACATAGCAAACCTTGTTGGATAAAAGAAAAGCAATGCTAAAAGGGACATTTATAGCAATAAATTCTTATATCAAAAAAAGAGAAAAATTACAAATTAACAATTTAACAATTCACCTCAAGGAACTCAAAAAGCAAAAATAAATCAAACCAAACCAAAAATTAGAAGAAGAGAAATAATAAAATTGAGCAGAATTAAATGAAATAGAGACTAAAGATACAAAGGATCAAAAGATGAAACGTTGATTCTTCAAAAAAACAAACAGAATTAATAAACCACCAGCTAGACTAACAATGAAAAGAGGAGAGAAGACCCAAATAAACAAAGTCAGAAACAAAAAAGGAGACTTGCAACTGATAACACAGAAATACAAAAAAAATTGCTGGAGATAATTATGAACAATGATATGCTGACAAACTAGAAAACCCAGAGAAAACAGATAAATGCCTGGAAACATATAATATTGAATCAGAAAGAAATAGAAAACCTGAACAGATCAATTGTAAGTAGTAAGATTGAATCAGTAATAAAAGCATCATATCCCAACAAAGAAAAGCCCAAGATTGAATGCTAAATTCTACCAAATTTGCTGAGAAGAAATAATACAATCTTCCTGAAACTATTCCACAAAATTAAAGAGAAGTTAATTCTCCCTAACTCATTCTATGAGGCCAGCATTACCCTGACATCAAAACTAGACGAGGACCCAACTAAAAAGGAAAACTATAAGCCAATATTTCTGATGAGTATAGACACAAAATTTTCAACAAAATGTTAGCAACTTGAATCCAACAGTACATCAAAAAGATAATACACCATGATGGAGTGGAATTTATCGCAGGGATGCAAGGATGTTTCAAAATATGCAAATTGATAAGCATAATATATTGCATCAACAGAATGAATGACCAAAATCATATGATCATCTCTAATAGATGCAGAAAAAGCATTTGATAAAATGTAGTATCTCTTCATGAAAAATACTCTCAACAAACTAGTCATAGAAATAATATACCTCAAAATAATAAAGACCATTTATTACAAATCCATAGCTACCTCATACCGAATGGGGAAAACTTGAAGGCTTTTTCTCTAAGAACTTGAACAAGACAAAGATTCCCCTTTCACCACTCTTATTCAGCATAGTACTGAAGGCCTAGCCAGAGCAATCAGACAATAGAAAGAAATAAAAGGCATCTAAATCAAAAAGGAGGAAGTCAAGGTGTCCCTCTTTGCTGATAATATAATCTTATATCTAGAAAAACCTAGACTCCACCAAAAATGTCTTAGATTTGATGAATGAATTCAGTAAAGTTGGATGATACAAAATCAATGTACCAAATTCAGTAGCATTTCTATACACCTATAGTGATCCAGGCAAGAAAGAGGTTAAGAAGGCAATCCCATTTACAATAACTACAAAAAATACCTAGGAATAAATTTAACCAAGGAGGCGAAATATCTCTACACACACACACACACACACACACAACAAAAAAACACACCCACACACAACAAAAACACACACACACACACACACAAAACCTAGGAAACAAGGAAACATCAATGAAATAAATTGAAGATGGGACAAACAAATGGAAAAGCATCCCATGCTTAGTGATCAGGAGAATTAATATCATTAAGATGAGAATATTAACCAAAGCAATCTACAGACTCAAAGCAATCCCTATTAAAATACTAATGTCATTCTTCACAGAATTAGGAAAAACAAACCTAAAATTCACAGGGAACCAAAAAAGAGCCAGAATTACCAAAGCAGTTCTAAAGGAAAAAACAAACAAACAAAACACACCAAAGCTGGAGGCATCATGTTACCTGACTTCAAAATAAACTACCAGGCTGTAGTAATCAAAACATCATGGTAAATGTGTAAAAACAGACACATAGACTAATGGAACAGAATAAAGAACCCAGAAAATAGTTATATACCAAAAGCCCTCTGATCTTCTACAAAGTTACCACTGGGGAAAGGACTCCCTCTTCAATCAACAGTGCTGGGAAAATAATCAACAGAGGAAAGAAACATTTTGTTGAATGGGAAAAACATCTACAAACTTCATTCAACAGGTGACTAATATCCAGAATATACAAGAAACTCAACTAAATAGGAAAAAAATATTAAAAGTTGGACAAAGGGCATGAAAAGACATTTCTCAATAAGAAGACATACAAATAGCCAAGAGGTATATGATAAAAATGCTCAAGGTCACGAATTATCAGAAAAATGCAAATCGAAAACACAATAAGATATTATCTTACTCCAGTTAGAATGTCACTATTAATAGACAAAAATAATACATGTTGGTGAGGATGCAGAGAAAAGGGAATTCTTATACACTATTGCTACAAATGTAAACTAATACAACCACTATGAAAACAGTATAGAGATTTCTCACCATACTAAAAATAGAATCACCAGTTGATCCAGCAATCCCACTACTGGCTATCTATTCAAAGGAATAGAAATCAATATGTAAAAGGTATACCTAAACTTGAGTGTTTATTGCAGCACTATTCACAATAGCAAATATATAGAATCAACCTGTTTTCATCAACAAATGAATGAATAAAGAAAATATCATTATACACACACACACACACACACACACACACAATGGAATTCTATTCAGTCATAAAAAGAAAGAAAACATGTCATTTGTGGCAACATGGATGAAACTGGAGAGAATTATCATAAATGAAATAATCCAAGCACAAAGAAATAAATATTGCATGTTCTCAGTTATATGTGGGAACTAAAATATTTGATCACATGAAGTTCAAGAGGGGAAAATAAATAACAGAGACTGGGAAGGGCGAGTATGGGAGAAAAGAGAGGTAGGAGAGGACTGGGTTAAAGGGTACAAACATACAGTAAGATAGAAGCAATAAATTCCATATTTGATAGTGGAGTAGGGGGACTGTATTTAACAAAACTCAATTGTACTTGGGTGAAGGCCATCCTCAATACCTTGACTTGGCCACTATGCATTATATACATGTAACAAAATTTCTAATGTACCCCATAAATTTATATAAATAAAAGCAGCAAAAATTGTATAAATAATGCTCAGTTATCTATTTTTATTTTATTTAGAAGCAGTCATCTAAATAAAAGACCAGTGGGAACAACCCTAATATAGCTAGTTATAGCAATGCCTACTATGATACAGAAACCTGGCTAAGTGTCGGTCAGGCAAACATCTCACTTCATCCTGCCAATGACCCTATAAGGTCGGCATTACAATCACCCCTATATTTTAAATATGTAAAGGCAGTAGTTGCCTGACCAATGTAATGCCAAATGGCAGAACTGAAACTTAGTGTACCTGACTCAAGAATCTCTATCTCCACCGCGTATATGGACCAAGGAGAAGTCAATTTTGTGTTTGCAGGTGCCTTTAATTCTTTCTGTCCATCCTAAATATTCTAACCCTCAACCCCATGCCATGAGTGGATTTTTAGGGAAAGAATTAAGACCATGTTGTAAAATCTTGTAAGTTGCAGTTTGCAGGATTCGTATTGGACCAACAATGTCCTCCCACTCAAGTGGCATAATGGTAGAAAACACTGTTACTAGATAGAGATGGAATCTCAGGGGAGAAATCCATAGTCTAAACTACAGAACCCAGATTAAAATAGAAGAATTCTGTACTTTTCCTTAAAATAATTTTACTAAATATTTTTTTAATTATCTCTGAAAATAAATGGTATTATAAAATGGTATATTTAAACAAATAAATATCTAGCTACAATGTAATTATTTTTTATCTAATCTTGAACTAGTGGTTCTGGCTCCATCTTACCTTGTCATAATCTTTGTAACTCATCTTGAATGCTTTTTTGGAGTTGTTACTTGGTTTATATATGCTCCAGTGATTTCTTATCAGCTGGCCATAAGACATGATTTGGCAATTGTCATTCCATTGACTGTATTCATTTAGCTGCTTAAAATTGACACTTACGGATACTTGAGTTTGAAGAATCCTTCTTATAGCAATGGGCTTTCACAATCTCCTTCCTATGCCATGCAGAAATAATCTTCCACAAGCTAAGCACAAACAAAAAATCAGGTTGGTGGAGAACAAGTAAAGAAAAGGAGGAGAGGGTAGGTGAGGTGGGGAGGAGGAAAGGGAGGGCCTGAGAAAAGCAAAGGTGAGAAAAACCTCTGCTGCCCTACAGCCCGGAGCAGCACGACCGGCTTGGCCTTCTCCAGCCCCAGCCAGCAGTGCAGAGGCCACCATGGGGAATCCCCAAGTGTCTACACCCCTGGGCCTGCCAGGGACCTCCACCTGCTGGGCTGCCCTCCCTGTGCGCAAGGTGTGAGGAGATTCTTGGAGAGTATTCCCCTGGGGTGCAGAGTCCTGATGGAATCTCACAGCACAACTGCAAGGCCCCCAATGTCCTAGGTGTACAGTTCATTTCAGTTTTCCCATTAGAAATATCGCCCTGAAGTCTCATATCTGTGCCCTGAGAAAAGAGAAGGCCATCGTCACAATAACCCTCCGTTCTGACCAGGATGGAGTTGGGGTTGCTATTGCTCAAAAGCTTCCAGAACCTTCTGCTCCTACTCAGAGTAAACCCAGAACCCTTGCCTGACCCAGAAGCCCCTTGAGGATCTGTCTCACAGCCCACCACCTCACCGATGGCTCTTCTCCCACCCAGGCCCTTGCCAATGGCCCCTCACTGCACTGAGCTCAACTCTTCAGACCTGCCCTTCACTCCTGCCTCAGCCTCCACCCTTCTGTTCCCTCTACCAGAAATTCCTACACACAACTTTGTCTTTTTTTTTTTTTTTTTGAGACAGAATCTTGCTCTGTCACCCAGGCTGGAGTGCTATCTTGGTTCACTGCAGCCTCCACCTCCTGGGTTCAAGCGATCCCCCGGCCTCAGTCTCCTGAGTAGCTGGGACTACAGGCACCCACCACCATGCCCAGCTATTTTTTTTTTTTAAAGTAGAGACAGGGTTTCACTATGTTGGCCAGACTGGTCTCGAACTCGTGACCTCAAGTGATTCGCCCACATTGGCCTTGTCTTTTTCTGCAGATCTCTGTTCAAATGGAGTCTCATCCCAGTGGCCTTTTCTAACTACTCTACCTAAAACAGCAGCTTAGACCATCAGTATCTGTCCCTTACTCTACTTGATTCCTGCCCATTGTACTCTATGCTGACAGTGCTATGTGTCTATTTTCTTTCTTCCTTCCATGGAAGTGAGCCTTGTGCTTGTAAGGGCTTTATCTTGATTCGCTCAGTGATGTGTCCCGTGCCTGTAGCAGTTCCTAATACAGAAGGGATGCACATCAAGTATTTCATGAATAACTATAGAAATTACTGGACTAATACGCGTGTTAGGTTTTTTGTTTATGTTTTTCACTCAGAATGATTCCTTCCTGGGGGCTTCTGAGTCTCCTCCCTGCCCCATTATCTAGCCCTTTAAATACATTAGACAATAAAGTTCTGTCTGTTCACTAGACATATTTGGACATGTCCGAATCCCAGCAAGAGAAACAGTTTGTTTTCACCCCTGAAGGCTTCCAGCTGTGTGCAAGCAGACTTCCAAAGATGCCACATCATCTCCTTAGCAGATGTGTTCCGATATTTCTAAATCCACCTAATTGTAAGCTGAAAATCCTCAATTGTGTTAAAAAATGTTTAATGTGTAACTATTTTATTTCCAATGTAGTTACCTTTTCACTCTACTTTTAAGTAACACTATTTTGCACGAGATTTCTAATTGCAAGTTGTTAAAATTTACTTGACATCCTAAACTTTTATTTTTAATTTTTTGTTTTAAGTTTATTTTTACTATTACCTGTTCTGCTGCTGTTTTTTTTTTTTTTTTTTTTTTAATTATACTTTAAGTTCTGGGATATATGTGCAGAACGTGCAGTTTTGTTACATAGGTATACACGTGCCATGGTGGTTTGCTGCACCCATCAACCCATTATCTACATTAGGTATTTCTCCTAATGCTCTCCTTCTCTCTGCCCCCATCCCTCTACAGGCCCCAGTGTGCGTGACGTTCCCCTCTCTGTGTCCATCTGTTCTCTGTTCAACTCCCACTTGTGAGTGAGAATATGTGGTGTTTGGTTTTCTGTTCTTGTGTTACTTTGCTGAGAATGATGATTTCCATCTTCATCCATGTCCCTGCAAAGGACGTGAACTCATCCTCTTTTATGGCTGCTTAGTATTCCGTGGTGTATACGTACCACATTTTCTTTATCCATTATCTCATTAATGGGCATTTGGTTTGGTTCCAAGTCTTTGCTATTGTAAACAGTGCTGCAATAAATACACATGTGCATGTTTCTTTATAGTAGAATGATTTATAATCCTTTGGGTATATACCCAGTAATGGGATTGCTGGGTCAAATGGTATTTCTAGTTCTAGATCCTTGAGGAATTGCTACACTCTCTTCCATAATGGTTGAATTAATTTACACTCCCACCAACAGTGTAAAAGCATTCTTATTTCTCCACATCCTCTCCAGCATCTGTTATTTCCTGACTTTTTAATGATTGCCATTGTAACTGGCATGAGATGGTATCTCATTGTGGTTTTGATTTGCATTTCTCTAATGACCAGTAATGATGAGCTTTTTATCATATGTTTGTTGGCTGCATACATGTCTTCTTTTGAGAAGTGTCTGTTCATATCCTTTGCCCACTTTTTGATGGAGTTGTTTGTTTTTTTTCTTGTAAATTTAAGTTCTTTGTAGATTCTGATTATTAGCCCTTTGTCAGACGGATGGATTGCAAAAATTTTCTCCCATTCTGTAGGTTGCCTGTTCACGCTGATGATAGTTCCTTTTGCTGTGCAGAAGCTCTTTAGTTTGATTAGGTCCCATTTGCCAATTTTGGCTTTTGTTGCCATTGCTTTTGGTATTTTAGTCATGAAACCTTTGGCCATGCCCATTTCCTGAATGGTGTTGCCTAGGTTTTCTTCTAGGGTTTTTATGGTTTTAGGTCTTACATTTAAGTTTTCAATCCATCTTGAGTTAATTTTTGTATAAGGTGTAAGGAAGGCTCCAGTTTCAGTTTTTTGCATATGGCTAGCCAGTTTTCCCTATACTATTTATTAAATAGGGGATCATTTCCCCATCATTTGTTTTTGTCAGGTTCGTCAAAGATCAGATGGTTCTAGATGTGTGATGTTACTTCTGAGTCCTCTGTTCTGTTCCATTGGTCTATATATCTGTTTTGGTATAAGTACCATGCTGTTTTGGTTACTGTAGCCTTATAGTGTAGTTTGAAGTCAGGTAACATGATGCCTAGGTTCTTTTTGCTTAGGATTGTCTTGGCTATGTGGGCTCTTTTTAGGTTCCATAGGAAATTTAAAGGGTTTTTTTTTTCTAATTCTTTGAAGAAAGTCAGTGGTAGCTTGATGGGGATAGCACTGAATCTATAAATTACTTTGGGCAGTATGGCCATTTTCACAATATTGATTCTTCCTATCCATGAGCATGGAATGTTTTTCCATTTGTTTGTGTCCTCTCTTGTTTCCTTGAGCAGTGGTTTGTAGTTCTCCTTAAAGAGGTCCTTCACATCCCTTGTAAGTTGGATTCCTGTGTATTTTATTCTCTTTGTAGCAACTGTGAATGGGAGTTCACTCACGATTTGCCTCTCTGTTTGTCTTTTATTGGTGTATAAGAATGTTTGTGATTTTTGCACACTGATTTTGTATCCTGAGACTTTGCTGAAGTTGCTTATCAGCTTAAGGAGACTTTGGGATGAGATGATGGGGTTTTCTAAATATACAATCATGTCATCTGCAAACAGAGACAGTTTGACTTCCTCTCTTCCTATTTGAGTACCCTTTATTTCTTTCTCTTGCCTGATTGCCCTGGCCAGAACTTCCAATACTATGTTGAATAGGAGTGGTGAGAGAAGGCATCCTTGTCTTGTGCTGGTTTCCAAAGGGCATGCTTCCCGTTTTTGCCCATTCGGTATGATATTGGTTGTGGGTTTGTCATAAATAGCTCTTATTATTTTGAGATATGTTCCATCAATACCTAGTTTATTGAGAGTTTTTAGCATGAAGGGGTGTTGAATTTTATCGAAGGCCTTTTCTGCATCTATTGAGATAATCATGTGGTTTTTGTCATTGGTTCTGTTTATGTGATGGATTTCGTTTATTGATTTGCGTGTGTTGAACCAGCCTTGCATCCCAGGGATGAAGCCAACTTGATTGTGGTGGATAAGCTTTTTGACATGGTGCTGGATTCAGTTTGCCAGTATTTTATTGAGAATTTTTGAATCAATGTTCATCAGGGATATTGGCCTGAAATTTTCTTTTTTTATTATGTCTCTGCCAGGTTTTGGTATTGGGATGATGCTGGCCTCATAAAATGAGTTAGGTCTTTTTCTATTGTTTGGAATAATTTCAGAAGGAATGGTACCAGCTCCTGTTTTTACCTCTGGTAGAATTCGGCTGTGAATCCCTCTGGTCTTGGACTTTTTTTGGTTGATAGGCTATTAATTACTGCCTCGATTTCAGAACTTGTTATTGGTCTATTGAGGGATTCAGCTTCCTCCTGCTTTCATCTTGGGAAGGAGTATGTGTCCAAGAATGTATCCATTTCTTTTAGATTTTCTAGTTTATTTGCATAGAGGTGTTTATAGTATTCTCTGACAGTAGTTTGTATTTCTGTGGGATCAGTGGTGATGTCCATTTTATCATGTTTTATTGTGTCTATTTGATTTCTCTATTTTCTTCTTTATTAGTCTGGCTAGTGGTCTATGTATTTTGTTGATCTTTTCAGAAAACCAGCTCTTGGCTTCATTGATTTTTCAAAGGGTTTTTTGTCTCTATCACCTTCAGTTCTGCTCTGATCTTAGTTATTTCTTATTGTCTGCTAGCTTTTGAATTTGTTTGCTCTTGCTTCTCTAGTTCTTTTGATTGTAATGTTAGGGTATCGATTTTAGATTTTTCCTGCTTTCTCCTGTGGGAGTTAGTGCTATAAATTTTCCTCTAAACACTGCCTTAGCTGTGTCCCAGAGATCCTGGTACTTGTGTCTTCTTTCTCATTGGTTTCCAAGAACTTCTTTATTTCTTCCCTCATTTCGCTATTTACCCAGTAGCCATTCAGGAGCAGGTTGTTCAGTTTCCATGTAGTTGTGCAGTTTTGAGTGAGTTTCTTAATCCTGAGTTCTAGTTTGATTGCACTGTGGTCTGAAAGACTGTTATTATTTCTGTTCTTTTCATTTGCTGAGGAGTGTTTTACTTCCAATTATGTGGTCAATTTTAGAATAAGTGTGATGTGGTGCTGAGAAGAATGTATATTTTGTTGATTTGGGGTGGAGAGTTCTGTAGATGTGTATTAGTTTCGCTTGGTCCAGAGCTGAGTTCAAGTTCTGAATATCCTTGTTAATTTTCTGTCTCATTGATCTGCCCGATATCAACAGTGGGTTGTTAAAGTCTCCCACTATTATTGTGTGGGAGTCTAAGTCTCTTTGTAGGTCTCTAAGAACTTGCTTTATGAGTCTGGCTGCTACTATATTGGGTGCATATATATTTAGGATAGTTAACTCTTCTTGTTGCGTTGATCCCTTTACTATTATGTAATGCCCTTCTTTGTCTCTGTTGATCTTTGTTGATTTAAAGTGTGTTTTATCGGAGACTAGGATTGCAACCCCTGCTTTTTTTTTTTTTTTTGCTTCCAATTTTTGGTAAATATTTCTCCATCCCTTTATTTTGAGCCTATGTGTGTATTTGCACTTGTGATGGGTCTCCTGAATACAGCACAGACCAATCTGTGTCTTTTAATTGGGGCATTTAGCTCATTTACATTTCAGGTTAATATTGTTATGTGTGAATTTGATCCTGTCATTATGTCACTAGCTGGTTATTTTGCCTATTAGTTGATGCAGTTTCTTCATAGTGTTGATGATCTTTACAATTTGGTGTCTTTGCAGTGACTGGTACCAGTTGTTCCTTTCCATGTTTAGTGCTTCCATCAGGAGCTCTTGTAAGGCAGGCCTGGTGGTGACAAAATCTCTATACATTTGCTTGTCTGTAAAGGATTTTATTTCTCCTTCACTTATGAAGCTTAGTTTGGCTGGATATGAAATTCTGGGTTGAAAATTCTTCTCTTCAAGAATGTTGAATATTGGCCCCCACTCTCTTCTGGCTTGTAGGGTTTCTGCAGAGAGATCCAGTTAGTCTGATGGGCTTCCCTTTGTCGGTAACCCAAACTTTCTCTCTGGCTGCCCTTAACATTTTTACCTTTATTTCAACCTTGGTGAATCTGATGATTATGTGTCTTGGGGTACTCTTCTCCAGGAGTATCTTTGTGGTATTCTCTGTTACTTCCTGAATTTGAATGTTGGCCTGCCTTGCTAGGTTGGGGAAGTTCTCCTGGATAACATCCTGAAGAGTGTTTTCCAACTTGGTTCCATTCTCCCTGTCACTTTCAGGTACATTAATCAAACATAGATTTGGTCTTTTCTCATAGTCCCATATTTCTTGGAGGCTTTGTTTGTTCCTTTTCATTCTTTTTTCTCTAATCTTGTCTTCATGCTCTATTTCATTAAGTTGATCTTCAATCTCTGATATCCTTTCTTCTACTTGATCGATCCGGCTATTGATACTTGTGTATGCTTCATGAAGTTCTCGTGCTGTGTTTTTCAGCTCCATCATGTCATTTATGTTCTTCTCTAAACTGGTTATTCTAGTTAGCAATTCGTCCAACCTTTTCTCAAGGTTCTTAGCTTCCTTGTATTGGGTTAGAATATGCTCCTTTAGCTCAGAGGAGTTTGTTATTACCCACTTTCTGAAGCCGACCTCAGTCAATTCGTGAAACTCATTCTCCATCCAATTTTGTTTCCTCGCTGGTGAGGAGTTGTGATCCTTTGGAGGAGAAGAGGCATTCTGGTTTTTGGAATTTTCAGCCTTTTTGCACTGGTTTCTCCCCATCTTTGTGGATTTATCTACCTTTAGTCTTTGATGTCGGTGGCCTTCAGATGGGGTTTCTGTGTGGACATCCTTTTTGTTGATGTTGATGCTTTTCCTTTCTATTTGTTAGTTTTCCTTCTCACAGGTCCCTCTGCTGCAGATCTGTTGGAGTTTGCTGGAGGTCCACTCCAGACCCTGTTTGCCTGGGTATCACCAGCAGAGGCTGCAGAACAGCAAAGATTGCTGCCTCTTCCTTCCTCTGGAAGCTTCGTCCCAAAGGGGCACTTACCAGATGCCCGCCAGAGCTCTCTTGCATGAGTGTCTGCTGACCCCTGCTGGGAAGTGTCTCCCCGTCAGGAGGCAAGGGGGTCAGGTACTCCCTTGAGGAGGCAGTCTGTCCTTTAGCAGAAGTCGAGTCCTGTGCTAGGAGAACTGCTGCTCTCTCCAGAGCCGACAGGCAGGAATGTTTAAGTCTGCTGAAGCTGTGCCCACAGCCGCCCCTTCCCCTAGGTGCTCTGTCCCATGGAGATGGGTGTTTTATCTTTAAGTTCCTGACTGGGGCTGCTGCCTTTTTTTCAGAGATGGCCTGCCCAGAGAGGAGGAATCTAGAGAGGCAGTCTGGCTAAGTGGCTTTGCTGAGCTGCGGAGAACTCTGCTTAGTTGGAATTTCCCACGGTTTTATTTACACTGTGAGGGGAAAACCACGTACTCAAGCCTCAGTAATGGCAGATGTCCCTCTGCCCACCAAGCTCTAGTGTCCCAGGTGGACTTCAGACTGCTGTGCTGCTCATGAGAATTTCAAGCCAGCGGATCTTAGCTTACTGGGCTCTGTCGGGGTGGGATCCACTGAGCCAGACCACTTGGCTCCCTGGCTTCAGCCCCCTTTCCCGGGGAGTGAACAGTTCTGTCTCACTGGCATTCCAGGTGTCATTGGGGTATGAACAAAAAAGCCTCCTGCAGCTAGCTTGGTGTCAGCCCAAACGGCCACCCAGTTTTGTGCTTGAAACCCAGGGCCCTGGTAGCTTAGGTACCCAAGGAAATCTCCTGCTCTGTGAGTTGCGAAGACTATGGGAAAATCATAGTATCTGGGCCGGAATGCACTGTTCCTCATGGCACAATCCCTCACAGCTTCTCTTGGCTGAGGAAGGGAGTACCCCGACCCCTCGTGTTTCCCAAGTGAGGTGACACCCCAGTCTACTTTGGCTCGCTCTCCGTGGGCTGCACCCACTGTCTAACTAGTCCCAGTGAGATGAGTTGGGTACCTCAGTTGGAAATGCAGAAGTCACCCATCTTCCGCGTTGGTCTAGCTGGGAGCTGCAGATGGGAGCTGTTCCTGTTCGGCCATCTTGGTAAGCCTTCGCATAATGTATTTTGACCTTATGTTGTTAGATGCATACACATTAAGAACTTGTAAGTCTTCTTTGGGAATTATTATTATATAAAGCCACTCTTTATCTCTAGCAATTTTCCTTGCTCAGAAGTCTCCTTTACCTGAAATTAGTATAACCACTCCAACTTTCTTTTGGTTACTGTTAGTATGACATATTTTTCATCATCTTTTAAAAATAATTGTTTTTTCTGGCTTTCTGGTAAGGAACATATAATTGTGTTTTTTTAAAAAATCTACTCTGATAGTCTCTGTCTTTTGACTGTATACATAGACCATTCACATTAAATATACTCCTTTTAGGTTTACTTTGTTCTTCATTTTCTCCAATCACTAATTTCTTCTCTTGTATTTATTAATATCTTCCTTTTGCTTTCTTTTGATTTGTCTTCTGCTCTCTTTATAGTTTTTTAAATTGATTATTTAATATATTTTATTGATGTAAGTATTTATTGCTACAAAATTTCTTCTGACAACTGTTTCAGTTGATTCTACAGCTCTCAAATTTATAGAATGTTATTGTTACTTTCAAGAAAATATTCACTTTCTGTTTTTTAATAGTTTTTTTTGCCATATCCAGTGAATAGACCTTTTGACACACTAATTTTATTATTAATTTCTAGTTTTAGTACGTTATTATCAGAGAATGCTAATATTTGCATTTGCCTTTTTAATTTATTGAGATGGTGTGTCCTATACTAAATCAGTTTGCATAAGTATTTCATTGTACTTGAGAGTGTAGTTTACATCATCAGAGGCCTGAACTTAATATATATTTAAAGAATCTACATTATTAATTATATTGACTTGATCTTAATCTATCTTAAACCAAAAGAAGTTTAGTATGATGTTTCTGTAGTAGTTTTATTATGTTTCTATTTATCCATGTATCTCTTGTATAATGAAAATCATTATTATTGAGTGGTAACAGAATAATTGTTACATTTTCATTTGAAAAGTTCCTTCTTTTGACTCTTTTAATGTTTTTTGGCCTAAATTCTACCTTGACAGATATCTAGATCTCAATCCCTCATTTCATTATGTTCATATTTTTTCTCTTTTCATTTAAAAGTTGTCTGATTACTTTTATTTTAGGTATGTTTCATATATTTGTGTTTTTAGCAAATTTGAAAATATTTTATTTTAATTTTTTCTATCATTGATGTGATTGATATATTCCAATTCTTTTATTCCATATTCATATTTTGTTTTATATAAATTTATATGTGTATGTATATATGTATACATACATAAAGCACATAATTATAAAGATACATATTGATATATAGTAAATATATCTGTATATTACACACATATTTAATCTTTCATTTGTGTTCTATTTTTTCTCTCTTTTATTAACATTTTTATACATAGGAATATTTGAATTCCAGCTTTACACTAATACCTCAATACAATATTTCAGTTACCTCTTTTTGTGGGTAGATGCAGTCAACGGCTATCTATTTTGAGCTCTCTTAAAATTAGGTAGCAACAACTTCTCTTTGTCTCTCCCTTAGATACTATTTTGAAGTAAATAGCCTTTAAATGTCACCTAATAGTCAGAAGATAAATGACAAAGTTATTCTTCTTCCCATGTACTATTCTATTTCTTCCCTCAATTTTGATTCTCACATTGTATCTACATTTTCATGGTATGAGGCCATTTCATGTGAAGCTGCTTTCTGATCTCCATTATTAGCCTTCATTCTACATGTGTTTATATAGTCAGGGTCCACCAGCTGGTGTGCAGTGTCAGAACCAAATTTAGGGCAATCGGAGGTGAGTAGTAGTGAAGGAGGATTGTTTACTTACATGTGAATATTAGAATATGTATATACATTAAGAATAATGGGAGTCTGCTTTCTCTCAACGAAAAGAGTGGTTTACAAAGATAGAAATGGAGAAAGTCAGAATGAGTCCTGTGTTGTTGAATTGGAATTGGAGGTATCAGTGTGAACTCACAGTTTTCAAAACATATAGACCTAGAAATAAATATAGGGGTGTATATGTGTGTGCGCGTGTGTGTGTCTTCCCTAGCTCTGTACATGGAGAGGACCAGTGAGCAGCCACACTACCACAGCACTGAGCACATCTAACACCCAGCTCTGGAGACGAGGTCTCACTCTTTGCCCACTCTTTGCCGAGGTCTCACTCTTTGGGTGCAGTGGTGCAAACACAGCATCCTGCAGCCCCAATCTCCTGGGTTCAAGCAATCCTCCTGCCTCAGCCTCCGGAGTAGCTGGGACCACAGGTGCATGCCACTACACCCAGCTAATTTTTTTAGATTTGTTGTAGAGATAAGGTTTCATTGTGTTACCCAGGCTGGTGTCAAACTCCTGGATTCAAGCAATTCCCTTGCCTCTGCCTCCCGAGGTGCTGGGATTAGAGGCCTGAGCCCCCGCACCCGGCCCCGGCTCTTGGTTTCTAAATATCCACCTAGAGTGAAAGTTACCGGAGTGCCTTGAAGTAGTGACTAACTTCAGGGCAGAGCCGGGGGAAAAAATGAGCCTGAGATTCTTTATCGTGCCAGAGAGGAAAGAATTATTCAAAAAATGATGGAGACACATCAAAAAGATGCCAGAGGCAGGTTAAAAGGTCTCCTACTGGCCAAACCTGGGGTAATTTGAGTTGAAAAATAAATAATGATGGTAACAGATTGTAATCTATTGAATAACGTAGGAAACCATGACTTCATATTTACATAGATGGCTAGGAAAATAAACTGAAGGATTTGATGAGTAATGAGATGTTTATACCTGTAAAGTATTAGAAATGCTTATTTTATTTAAAGAAAAAAATTATAGTTACTATTTTTTACAGAAACCTAGTAGATATTACCTTCAACAAGCGCAAGCAACTTAACATAATAAGTAAGTTAACATAATACATAAGTTAACATAAAATACGATACATCGAAAAGAACACAGCATTGCTTCTATGACATCCTTGCTAGAGATATACAGCCTAAAACCAGATTAGGAAGAAACATAAGATAAATCCAAATTGAGGGGTGTGCTACAAAATAATTGGCTTGTAATCTTCAAAACTGTCATTGTTATATAAAAAAAGGGAAATTTGAAATTCTTGAATGTAAGAGTGCACATCTACTCTATTTAGTCTCTCTATATAAGCAAACATATTCAAACTGAATACAGGAGTTTACTAAAGTAACGTATTGGGGATTTTATTTTATTTTCTCTATTTTTTTTTGAGACAAAGCCTCACTCTCTCGCCTAGGCTGCAGTGCAGTGGTACGATCACAGTTCACTGTAGCCTTGACCTCATGGGATCAAGTGATCCTTCCACCTCAACCTCTGGGGTAGCTGGGACCACAGGCACATACCACTATGCCCAGCTAATTTTTAAAAAATTATAGAAACGGGGTCTCCTTATGATCCTCAGGAGAGTCTTGAACTCCTGCATTCAAGCAATCTTCCCTCTTCAGCCTCCCAAAGTTCTGGGATTATAGGCGTGAGCCACTGTGCCCAGCTGAATTTTATTTTAGAATAGAAAATAGCCTGAAAATATATGCATGTTTAATAAGTATTTTAACTTCATAAAAATGTTTAAATTATTTCTTTTCATACAACTGTAGAATTTTTCATCTGAAGATGCAATATGTAGCCACAGATGTTCATATAGAGAGGTCTTCATCCTGTACACATAGGAAATATCCTGCAGAATTTAGGCTTTCTGCTCTATAATTAACACAAATATAAAATAAATCATTTGGCTTCAGTAAGAAACCGTTTGTTATCACTAATAAAAGGGGTGAAGAAGATAGAAAACACATATGCCTGCTCACCTTTTCCAAAAGCCAGCAGCTGCCAACAGCATTTTAAGACACAAGAATTTTCAAATTGTTTTTGGTGTCAGATAAAGAATGTTAATTGCTATTTTGTGGTTTAAGGTTCCCCAGCTTCTAAAAGAATACATTTAATCACAATTAAGTATGTAATTTTTCTTGCTTCTTGGCTCCCTTAAATCCAAGTAGCCTTGGATTTCAAGGTCTCTCTACTTGAAAATCTTTCTCAGATGAGCACACTCATTTCACATTGCTCTGCTCATTCATTTTCTCAGCGTGGCCCTTAGCCCTGCCTCTCATCGAGCAATTTGTGGGCAAAGCGGCTGAAACTGAATACAATACAAAGGCAAATGACCCAGGGAATGTGCAATAGAGCTATAGGCTGGAACCCAGGCACTCCCCACTGGAACTGTCCTGGGCCGCTGCACTCCAATACTATGTTTCACCTCACACATCGGCTACTTTGGGACCTGTGCCTGTTGGGTTTCCCCACCACAATTTCCCTCTGCTGGGCCTTGGCTTTGGTAACCTGACTGTTCCTTAAGTTACAGTTTGGGGTTGGTACTTTGTCAATGACTGCCCGGGCACTTGGCCTGTGAGCTACTATCCCCTTCCTCAGGCTAATTCTATTCATGAACCTAACCATTGGCCTTGTCCGGTATCTCCTGGTACATCTAGTACTTTCTGCTCCACTACTGGGCTCCTTCCTTGGGCATCCAAACCCAGATGATGGGAACTCTGTAACATTCTTTTTCTGCCCACTCACTGAGCAATCTTTCTTGCTTTGAGGCTTCAAGTCATAATATCAAGCTCAACTTTAGTTAATCAGTACTTGAAATGCCATCTTCCACTGTGATCAGTAGCTCTACTCACAGAGCATCACGTTTGACAATGTGCTTTACATGTCTTTGTGAGGCAGGCGTACAACAGTTTACCATCTGTTCTGAACATAGTAGAACCAAATTCTGAGAAGTTAAAAAATTTGTTTAAAGGAGTAAGCTAGTATTGGACAGAGTAAGGATCAGGGCCCTAATTTTTACTTCAAGCCTTGATCTTTCCATTAAACCATAGCTGCCCAGGTTGTTGTGTTTTCTGGCGACAGTAGCAGTGCAGGACACCTACAACTTAGATGTTATGGATCAGAAGAGATGTTCTCCATATTCCTCACTCATCAGCAAAAGCCTTTTTAGGCAGTGGTACTCATGACCAGACAAAGTGTATTCCCCCAAGATTCTGTTCGGTTGTTATTACACTAAACAAGAAACATTTGAAAATTTAAAGACATTTCATTTTTATCAGATGAAATCTTTGGAGAAATAGCATCATGGTAGAATATAACCTTTGGAACAACAGACCTCAGTTTGATTCCTGCTTCAGGAACTAATTAGTTATTTAATCTCTTGCTATTTAGTGTAAGCTTCTTCATTTGTAAATCTGGAATATTCGTATTTAATACATAGTGCCTAGTACATATTAGGTGCCTAATTAGTGTTTGATAAAACGATATGTAAATACTCTTAAACTAATAAAGTATGTGTGTTTTCTGGGAAAGTGGGCAAAATGAAGACAGTGATAACATCATGAAGGACCCAGAACATACTAGCTGTTCCATCCCTGGTGATTGTCAGTGCTTTATGTGATCTTATGATGTGAACTAGGTACTCAGAGAATGGGGAAGGCAGAAAGTCATATTTTTTTTCAATTCTAGAGTTAGGAAGAAGACTTAGCAATTATTTAATTTAGTTCTTTCATTTCACAGATAAACTGTATTACTAATGTTGGTAAGGGGCAACTAGACAAAATATTAAAGGGGTCCCAAGAAAGTTGGTAGGGGAGGTGTTAGAACTGCCATTCTACAGATGAGAAAAGGGCACTTTGAGGAGTGAGACAATCAGCTCATGTCTCATCTAATGAGCACAGGGTGGTTCTTAAGCTCAACTCTTTGGCTGTAAGACCTCGTGTTCTTTCTTGTGTCATTGATTTTTTTAAGTCAAGAAACTTACCCTTGTCAGTTACTTTTAGCCTTGCCAATAGTTCTCTTTATTCCTGAATAATGGCTGTCATGCATCTATTGTTACCTGTTGTTTTGCCTTTGTCTCCATATTTCTATAATATATCTGATAATATCTACCTCTAAATAAAATAGAAAGAGTAAAAAATACAGTCTACTTTGCATAAGAGCCTGAAGCAGGCTCAGGGAGTCTGTAGACAATGTATGTTTTCTAAGGGCAGTAGTTGGAATATATGCACATTTTTCTCTTTTATTGATGAGTGCCCACTGATTTACCACTTCAGATTTCCTCGGACTGTCCCAAAATGCTAGTAACTACTAACAGAAAAGCAGGTGGCACTGCACATCGGAAATGCTGGTAATGCCCACATGGTGCTTAGTAATTACTAATTACAGCATGCAATGACTTGGGAAGCAGGTGCCAGGAAACAGTCACATTTGAATCCATTCAGAGCTGTTCATCCATGAGCTCATTTTCAACACTGCAGTAATTCTTGAACTGAAAGCCACAGCCTTAATTCCAACAGGAGTAGAGGCTTTTGTTTTTCTTGCTTTCTTGGCATAGTGCTTTGATTGCATGCAAATGAGACTCTTAAAGAAAAATTAGCAAAATTTTCTTTAAGAGAACAGCCCTGAAGAGCCATGTTGAAAAATTCAGTTGCAGAATGGTAAGAATATAAATGGTTCGAGTGAAAAAATTCTGACTCTAAGATAAGCTACATGTGCCTATTGCAAAACTCCGTGTGGTTGAATATTGTCATCTTTTTTAAAATAATGAAGCTATGGTATGGATAAAATGTGTAAATATAAGTTAGAAAAACTTTGTAAAACATTAAGCAGTTTTTTAAGAACTCAGAGCATGTTATCTGTGTTGCTTCGTTTATCCCCAGAAATCCTCTTACCTCCATATTACAGATGCTAGGATCAAACCCAGTGTTCCACAGCAAGTTACGCTAAAGTTGGGGGAATGTTGCAAGTCTCTCGACCCTGGGAGCTATGTGGTGAAATAAAGAAGACATGTTTTACACGTTTTTGATGCAGATTTCCTGCTGCTAGTCATTAGCTGATTATTGAAACTGTACACCACACACCATTTCCCCTTACTTCATTACAGGTTAGATACACTTGGCATGGAGTTGAGGGTGGAGAAAGATTAAAGACTACAACATAACGACACAAGTCATAGTCAGGACTTTTTAAAGTTATAGATAAATAATTATTAAGAAAATAAAAACATATGCCCCAGAGAGGTTGCAATGGTCATCTAATTATTTAATCCTTAAATGCTTTCTTCGGAAGTTAATTAAACAATCAAGGAAAAAGAAGAATTGTTTTGATGTTGATCTGGAGGGAAAAACAACCTCAATGTGAACATGAGATTGAAAAAACTTACCTATCCCTATCAAGTAGACAATTTCAATACCTTAATTCTTGTCATTACAAAAGGTACATTTAAATGACACAGTGGCTGCCAGTCCATCCCTCCTCTCAGGAATTGGGGGCATGGGAAGGGGATTTAGTACCCTCTTCTGCCCTCACGGTCAGGGGCTGGCCTTGTACCTTGAGTAAGCCCTTGGTACTCTCCTGTTGAAGACAAACAAGTCAGAGAACATCAGCATCAGACAACATCAGTCATGGAGTAAGGCAAAAGCAAGATTCCCCAACAATCACATCTGAACACAGACAAAATATGAACATTTTCCAAGCCATGGAATTGCAAATATCCCCCTCTCCTGGATAATGTGAGTGATGGCTGCATCTTTATCAGCTACAGGTTCAGTCTAGATCTAGTCCTTCCTCTTTCTAGGTAAGATTTACTGAGGTATCAAATTTAAAAATTACTCTTGTTTCCTGAGAAGATCCAATCCAAAGACAGTCCTACTTCCTTAGATCCCCCATCCCAAATTACCAAGCACAAGTCAAATCCTATAATAGGTTCTTTCTAACATCCTCATGCTGGGAAGTTCTGCCATCCCACCTGGTCTTTGTTCTCTCCTTTTCAAATAGTAAACCCAACTTGTGGCCTTGGTGATGTTTACCTGGGAGACATTAACATCAGGACGAGGTTAGACAGAAGACATACTGACAACATTTTATTTCTTGATCTATATAGTAGTTCTATTAGTGTTCATGTAATAATTCATTAAAGCATATATTTATGTTTTTCATACTTTCTTAAAATATGTGTAATATTTCACAATGAAAATTATGTTTTAAAAACATACATTAGATATAGAAATATATTCTTATCCTAGGAATAAAATATTCTCTTTAGACAAGTTATTGGCTGAGATCATACACAAATATCAATAATTGAATTATTTTTAATCCTAGAAGCACAAGCCCCCTATTTGGACATTAACAGTGTGAGGGAGAAAAAAGACGAGAAATAGACCAATATTCCAAAATGGCAGTGACAGTTTATATTGATACAGGCATTCTTGTCTTTGTCTACTGGTCAAATGTACTTGAATCAAGACTACTAAATTGTTTAAAATTAGTGGGTCAAAGAATGTGGGCACACATTTGTTTATATCAGTGAGGAAGACACTGAGAGATTTTCACAGTGGGCCCCTGCTTGGTTGGAACAGCTGAAGTCCCACTTAACCTGTTTGGCTTCCCAATAATCATGGGCTTAGCTTAAAAAGGCATCGGTGGTGAGTTAGCTGTCTTTGGAAGACTAAAATAGATCACCCTGCAGATTGCCTTACTTGTGATGAGGGGCTGGGTCAGGTGATTTCCAAGGCCCCTCTGGCTCTGAATTCGGTCTACCATGAGCCATGCCACCTCTCAGCATGGCCTGTGAACAACTATCAACTGTTCCTATCCCCCGCTGCATTGGAGCGGTATCACCACAACGCGGGGGCTGCTCCCAGCACGTTAATCAATGTGTTCCATGGGGACTGTTGGGGATGTCTTCCCTCTATTCAAACTGCCTTCCAGGATCCAAAAATATGTTCTTTCCGTAAGGAATAGCAAGAGAATATTTGAAGTGAACGAATGTGCTTGTCCTTAATTTAGAGAGCTTCATGGTTTCCACAAGAACCTACCAGTTAGAACACTCATGGGTTTACCACTTCAGGTACTTGCTAGGTGGACTGAGAATTAACCAATGAGAAGGTGCCCAGCATTCAGGCGGGTGTACTGTTGAGCATGTAGGGGCATTGCTCTGCTTTTCTGGAACACAGATGGTCCCAGGCGGTTTGAGAAAGGTCACATCCATCTCGGGATGCAAGGCTACGAGGCAAACTGTGTAGAAGCAAGAGACTTATTAATGTGGTAAAAAATGACAGCTATTTCCAAATTTTACTTGCTGGATTGATCGTCATTAATGATAACAACTATTTAAGTATTTCTTGTTGTGTGGGGGGCAGGAATGGGTAGATGGGATAACTTTCAACCAAAGACTTGTGCTCCCCTTTCAAAATGCAGATATTTTGTTGAAAAGTTGCTGCTCCATGAGGGGCTGCATTTGCCAACTCATCTTGCATCAGTGAACTCAGGCAACTGAGTCCCAGGCAAAGGAGCATGGACAGAGAGATTCACCTACATCCAGCACCAGCCCACAGAAACATCTCCATGGGCCCTCCACTATGGCTTTGACCCCATCTGCCTGCTGAGTGTTAGCAGAGCTGACTTCTCTGTGTTCTTAGAAGCCCCATATTCAAGTCAGAGTCTCCTTCAGGTGGGGGATCCCTGAGACCCTGCCTGTCACAGAGTCTCCTAGCCAGTCTCCCTGCTGGTTAGGAACACCCATTTTGGACATTATGTGGGTGAAAAATGAAACTCCTGCTATGTGAAGCCCCTGTAATTTTAGACTTTTCCAGTTTCCATTGCTGGTGTCCCTTTCTTAATTGCTAGTGTGGAGACAATTCCACAGTCTCTGAAAGAGGACCACTACCAGCTAACTGTTGTCAAGATTTGAAAGTTGGAGTGAAAGGAGATTGAGCAGGAAAGAGCAAGATCGAAGGTGAATTTGTCAAGAGATCTGGCTACATGAGCACAAGAACACGCTCTAATGTAATGTGTACGCAGCACCTACTAACAAATGGGCTGAGGGTCGTTGTCTTTCTTACAAATGTCACCCATTTAACCCCACAACAGCGCTGTAGGTACCAACCCTCAAATATCCGAAGCGCTGAGGTGAAGCAGCTGACTCAGTGCCCCAGCCAGCAAGTCACACTCAGGATTTCAGCCTGCCTGCCTGGCCCCAGATCTCCCTCTCTGGCTTTTCTGCATTGCTATTTCAGGGCAGTGGGCTGATGTGGGAGCCTCTGGCAAGCAGGTGAGGAATTATCTGTAAGGCAATCGAAGGCTTGTCATCAGGCTGAGGTACGCAAATGTCCAAAGTCCCGAGGGAGGTCAGAAAGGGAGTTTTGCAATACTCCAGACTCTATAGATCGATAGCATTAGGCCTGTGAAAGGAAAACATCTTGGGCCCCCAAAATTACTCGGGGAAATTCAAGCTGGGAACTGATTAGGGCAAACTTGCTTTTCATTCTTTTCAAAGTCACTTCTCTGCTCTCTGAGGTAGATGCATATCTGATTGCCTCCTTTGGAAAGGCTAATCAGAAACACAAAAGAATGCAACCGTTTGTGCATCACCTGTCTGTGACCTGGAAGCTCCCTCCAGGCTTGGAGTCTTTCTGCCTTTCTGCCTTTGCTTCGAATTGTCTCGCCTTTCCAGACTAAACCAAGGTAGTTCTTACGTATATTGATTGATGTCTCATATCTCCCTACAATGTATAAAACCAAGCTGTGCCCCGACCACCTCGGGCACGTGTCATCAGGACCTCCTGAGGCTGTGTCATGGGCATGTCCTCAACCTTGGCAAAATAAACTTCCTAAATCAACTGAGACCTGTCTCTGACTTTCTGGGTTCACAGGCCCATGTTACATGTTAGGAAAATAAGCCTAAGAAGGACCACTTACCTTGCCCAAGGTTGCACTAGACTGATCTGGTGGAGCCAGGATTTAAACTCCTGTCTCTCCTTCAAAATTCTCCATTTGACACCTTCCCAACTGCCTTTGTTTTTTGGAGGGGAGCTAAATTACTATTAACTCATTTACCTAAAGTAGAGAATTAAAGAGAAGCATAAACCAAATCTACCAAAAGATACTTATTTTTGTTTTTCAAATACTATTACGTGGAATCACCTCACTGCCAGATAGTGTAACTTATTCAAAATTTCTAAATAAAGCATTTCCACTGTGAATCACTGCTATGTATGAAATGCAACCAAAGGACATCTTGTTCTTTAAAACTCACATCAAATTATCTCTATTCTGACATCTAACAGGAAAAACATTTTTTTAACAGCTTGCTATCCAGAAAGCTTTTGTAGGTGTTTCCACAGCAGACCTGTAATAAAGCTATCACACAGTTTAACTCAGATGAGATGCAATCACCCACAAAGCAGCCTTTGAGGGTTTGTTTAGGTTTGCTTTGGATTAATCAGGACTTGTATGCTAAAGAAGTTCTCCGGCCAGGCGCGGTGGCTCAAGCCTGTAATCCCAGCACTTTGGGAGGCCGAGATGGGTGGATCACAAGGTCAGGAGATCGAGACCATCCTGGCTAACCAGGTGAAACCCTGTTTCCACTAAAAAATACAAAAAACTAGCCAGGTGAGGTGGTGGGTGCCTGTAGTCCCAGCTACTCGGGAGGCTGAGGCAGGAGAATGGCATAAACCTGGGAGGCGGAGCTTACAGTGAGCTGGGATCTGGCCACTGCACTCCAGCCTGGGCGACAAAGCGAGACTCCGTCTCAAAAAAAAAAAGAAAAAAGAAATTCTCCATGATGAAAGGCCCCAAAGTGATCTAAAGATGTCATCCATTTTTGACAACCACTTATTTTTCCTTCCTTTCCTTTGCAAAGTTTTCAGTGGATCTCCAGAGAGCTTTTTCAGTGTTTCTGTTCATCTCTTCCGCTGAGGCTGTACTGTTTGATGCTGAGCTCATGGTGACAACCAATGGTCATAAGGATACCGAGAGGGACCAGGAAGAGGCACCAGGCTGGGACTCTTGGCCAAGTGCAGGAACAAACTCATTGGAAATAATTGTCAGATATATGGAAGTCATCCCAGAGGAGGAAAAGTGGTTATAAACTAGAACCGACAGAGTATACGAATTTAAACATTAACTTCAATAACCTTATTGTGTTAATTCTGGTGTTAAATTCACACACCCAGGATTTTACTATTAATTACAGGTAATATTTAATTGGGATTGAAAACCTCAAATACTCCCTTAGTCACCCACTGCTGGTTCAAGAATCTAAGGCAGAAATTCTTTACTATTAGCCAAGACTTTAGTCCCAAATTGCAATATGTCTTCCTGGTGACCAAGACTAGATTAAATACAATAATGGCAATGTGTCTTTTGTCTAGGACACAGATTGTCCAATTCCCAAACCCATGTGTTGTGAAATGCTGTTCAAAATGATCACACACATGCACACACACACACACACACGAGTCCCATTCTCAACTAAGTTTGGAGAAAGTACGTGATATGGTTTGGATGTGCCCCACCCAAATCTCATCTTCAATTGTAGCTCCCATAATCCACAAGTATCATGGGACCTGGTGGGAAGTTATTGAATCATGGGGGCAGGTTTTTCCCATGCTGTTCTCATGATGGTGAATAAGTCTCATGAGAGCTGATAATTTTATAAAGGGGAGTTCTCCTCCCCTCCACACACTCTCTTGCCTGCTGCCATGTAAGATGTGACTTTACTCCTCTTTTGCCTTCTGCTGTGATTGTGAGGCCTCCCCAGCTGTGTGGAGCTGTGAGTCCATTAAACATCTTTTTCTTTGTAAATTACACAGTGTCAGGTATGTCTTTATTAGCAGCACGCAAACAGACTAATACAGTAAATTGGTACCACAAAGAGTGGGGCACTGCTGTAAAGATACCTGAAAATGTGGAAGTGAATTTGGAACTGGGTAACAGACAGGTTGGAACACTTTGGAGGGCACAAAAGAAGACCGGAAAATGTGAGAAAGTTTGGAACTTCCTAGAGACTTGTTGAATGGCTTTGACAAAAATGTTGATAGTGATGTGGATAATAAAGTCCAGGCTGAAGTGGTTTCAGATGGAGATAAGGAACTTGTTGGGAACTGGAGTAAAGGTCACTCTTGCTATGCAAAGAGACTGGTGGCATTTTGTCCCTATCTGAGAGATCTGTGGAACTTTGAACTTGAGAGAGGTGATTTAGGTTATCAGGCAGAAGAAATTTTTAAGTGGTAAAACGTTCAAGAGGAAGCAGAGCATAAAAGTTTGGAAAATTTGCAGCCTGATGGTGCAACAGAAAAGAAAAACCCATTTTCTGAAGAGAAACTAAAGCTGGCTGCAGAAATTTGCATAAATAATGAGAAGCCAAATGTTCATCACCAAGAACATGGGAAAAATGTCTCTAGGGCACGTCAGAGACCTTCACAGCAGCCCCTCCAGTCACAGATGTGGAGGCCTAGGAAGGAAAAAAGTTTTCCTGGGCCAGGTCTAGGGCCCCCTGCTGTGTGCAGCCTAGGGACTTGGTGCCCTGCATCTGAGTCACTCTAGCTGTGGCTAAAAGGGGCCAAGGTACAGCTCAGGCTGTGGTTTCAGAGGGTGCAAGCACCAAGCCTTGGCAGCTTCCATGTGGTGTTGAACCTGCAGGTACACAGAAGTCAAGAACTGAGGTTTGGGAACCTCTACCTAGATTTCAGATGATGCATGGAAATGCCTGGATATACAGGCAGAAGTTTGCTGCAGGGGCGGGGCCCTCATGCAGGACCTTTGCTAGTGCAGTGTGGAAGGGGAATGTGGGGTTGGAGCCCCCACACAGAGTCCCCACTGGGACACTGCCTAGTGCAGCTATGAGAAGAGGGCCACCATCCTCCGGACCTCAGAGTGGTAGATCAAACAACAGCTTGCATTGCACACCTGGAAAAGCCACAGACACTCAATGCCAGCCCATGAAAGCAGCTTGGAGAGAGGCTGTACCCTGCAAAACCACAGAGATAGAGCTGCCCAAGACTGTGAGAGCCCACTTGTTGCATCAGTGTGACCTGGATGTGAGACATGGAGTCAAGGGAGCTCATTTTGGAACTTTAAGGTTTAATGACTGCCATATTGGATTTTGGACTTGTGTGGGGCCTGTAGCCACTTTGTTTTGGCCAATTTTTCCCATTTGGAATGAGTATATTTACTCAATGCCTGTATCCCCATTGTGTCTAGGAAGTAACTAACTTGCTTTCAATTTTACAGGCTCATCAGTGGAAGGGACTTGCCTTGTCTCAGATGAGACTCTGGACTACGGACTTTTGAAATGTGAGGGTGTGAGATTTAAGAGGGACCAGGGAAGAATGATGTAGTTTGGCTGTGTTCCCACCCAAATCTCATCTTGAATTGTAGCTCCTGTAATCTCCACTTTTCATGGAAGGGAACCAGTGGGAGGTAATTGAATCATGGGCGCAGGTTTTTCTCATGCTGTTCTTGTTATAGTGAATAAGTGTCACAAAATCTGTTTTATAAAGGCCAGTTCCCCTGCATACACTCTCTTGCCTGCCACCATGTAAGACGTGGCTTTGCTCCTCCTTCACCCTCTGCCATGATTGTGAGGCCTCCCCAGCCATGTGGAACTGTGAGTACATTCAACCCCTTTTTTCTTTATAAATTGCCCAGTCTTAGGTATGTTTTTATTATCAGTGTGAGAAAAACTTACACGGTAGAGAAGAGGTAGAAGAGGAGATGGAGAGGAACCTTACAATGTTTAAATTCATGATAAGATGATAGAGACTTCCTGCAGGCCTTGGAAGGTCCATATTCTCCCTGAGTAACCACTGATCTGCCCTCTGCCTTCTTTAGAAAGATATGAATTTTCCAAGCTTTGTGTTACTTTATCCCATTAGAAATGGGTGGGCCAGTGACTCTCTCATCATAAAATGCACCTGTAGCCCCATGTGTGTTGAGGTGTTCAGTTTTCATTATCTCCCCATGGGCTGGTGACGATCTTCACTCGGCTGCCATCGCTCCACAGCCTATTGTCTGGTGCTGGTGACAGCCTTCACTCGGCTGCCATCGCTCCGCAGCGTGTTGTCTGGTGCTGGGTGATCCACAGATGAATGAAGGTTTTCCTGGAGATATGGTTTTCGACTGCTACACTCACCTTTGCTTACACACCTGCGGCAAAATTAAAAGCCTTTTAGTGAGCTGGTTTATCCCTGGTAAAACTTGAGTAACTTTTCCAGTTAATGGGTTCCTTATTTGTATTCTTCCAGGACCAGGAATTATGTCAAAAATTGTCTTGGAGTAATGCTTTAAATTGTGTTTGTGGGAGTAAAATGTTCACGTGTAATGAGGTTAATTGCTGAAGCGAGTTGAGCTGATGGTATCTGCTTGTCCTGAATTTGCTGTCTGAAACATTCACCAAAAGGAAAATGTTTAAAGAAATTTGAATTTCTGGGTAAATAGACACTAGAAAAGAGGCATCGTGATTGCCTCCTGCTGTTGGTTCCAGCATGTGCTAAGCACTCATTGCTATGTGGAAAGTGTAAAAGCCTTAAGGCCCCATAAAAATTGCCCCCTCTTATGCTACTTTCAACTGCACAGTCCCCTGACAATCTTCAGGTTTCTAGGGCCCAGCGGTTTGTTTCTGACTGACATTGGCTTTTTCGACTCCATGAGCCTGTCCAGAACTGTGACCCAGAGCCTACGCCTGTGACTTGAACTTGCTCCTTCTCCACAGCATCAGTACAGCGTGTGCTATGGGGGTTCAGACTCACCTCGCATCTCCTGGCTCCCAGGGTGCCTGTGTCGTGAGTAAGATGTGTGCAGGCACATCTGTTTGTTTTGGGTAAGTCATTGCCTTACTATTGGGCAGCCGGCCGGAATGCTTACAGCTTTATACAGAAGAGACTTGAATGCAAAATTATTTATTTGATGGAACCCCAAAATAATGTATCCTTTACAGTTACATTTGTGAACCTCCAAAATTTGAGATAGGTCTCAGTTAATTTAGAAAGTTTATTTTACCAAGGTTGAGGACATGTATCCTTGACACAGGCTCAGGAGGTCCTGAAAACATGTGTCCAAGGTGGTCAGAGCACAGTTTGATTTTATGCATTTTAGGGAGACATGAGAAATCAGTCAATATATGTAAAATGAGCATTGGTTCAGTCCAAAAAGGAGGGACAAATTGAGGTGAAGGTGGGGCAAATTGAAGTGGGGAGGGGACTTCCAGATCACAGGTAGGTGAGAGACAATTCTTCTGAGTTTCTGATGAGCCTCTCCAAAGAAGGCAGTCAGATATGCATTTATCTCAGTGAACAGAGGAGTGACTTTGAATAGAATGAGAGACAGTTTGCCCTAAGCAGTTCCCAGCTTGACTTGTCCCCTTAGCTTAGTGATCTCAGGGGCCCCAGATATTTCCCTCTCACACATTTATACTCACACACATAAACATACTGAGGCCCTTAATAATTTATTGCTTTTGTACATTTTCCAATTGGCTTAGTCACTGAGCTTGCAGGCAGAAGACAGCACAATGCAATCACTGAGGCCAATGCTGGTGCTGTCGCGCAGACTTTCATTTCACTCTCCTCACAAATGTGAAAGAGCTACATCAGTCAACTTTCAGAATTACTTTAGTTTTTAAAGAAGACAAGAATTAAATAATGTGTGAGGAAACCCCTTGCCAGCCATTTTAATTTCTAGAGAAACTAGGAATGTGTACCAGGGAGGAACGTCTGCATCCATGGTGCAGCCCTGCACGTCTCACTGTACCTGTGCCCATTGCTCTGCAATTTTGCAATTCCTCTTGTTCAAGAGGTGGAGGCCCCTTCCCTACCCTGAAATTCAGCTTGAATGTGAAACTCATAGTGGCCACAAGAATGTTAACAGATCTGGAGCAAGCAGAGGGCAAAGGAAACCCCCATGGGTTTGTGTTGCCGTTCTTGCTTCTCTGCAATCCCTTGTTCTAGTAACAGACCTCAGGCAGTGTGGAGTCTTTTCATTGTTGTTTTAAACATACTTCCATCTGGGTGTATGGCTTATGCCTGTAATTCCAGCATTTTGGGAGGCCAAGGCAGGCAGGCTGCTTGAGCTCAGGAGTTTGAGACCAGCCTGGGCAACAGGGTGAGACCTCATCTCTACTAAAAATACAGAAAAATAGCCGTGCATGGTGGCACATGCCTGTGATCCCAGCTACTCTGGAGGCTGAGTTGGGAGAGTCGCTGGAGCCAGGGGTGGTGGGGTTTGAGGGTAGAGGTTTCAGTGAGCTGAGTTCATGCCACTGCACTCCAGCCTGGGTGACAGAGCCAGACCCTGTCTTAAACAAACAAAATTATTTCCATTGCAACTCTAATGTTAATAGGAAAATAGTAAGAGGGAGAGAGACAAGGAGGGAAGATGTAAAAGATAGTGTATATATTCTACATAAATATCCCAGAGACAGTTAGTGATTTCCATCAGCAAGCCCTAAGGCAACACTCCCTTCCTAAATCTACAGTGGGCCTCCTTTGTCCTTAACACCACAGGTGCCCCTCTCCCTTCACTCACCTTTCAAGCTACTCTCACTGAGAACAGAAATGCCATCTTCCCTAAGTTCTCTTCTACTTGCCATGGCTCAGCCTCTCTTCATGACTCCTGCCAAGGACCTCTGGAGCACTTCTCAGGGTACTGCTGACAGCTGCATGCTAAGGGCAGCTCACCTGCTTGCCAGAGTTGCCCTGGGGAGCTCAGAGCCACAGGAACCTTCTGGGGCTTACTTGTCAGTCTCAGGCAAAGCACTTTCCCCTCTTGGTCTCGCACAGCACTCATTCTGCTGCCCCACACAGGTGAATGCCCAGAATGGAACAGAGCATAGATTATTTGCCCTGCCTTCACTGCATTATACTTTAGTGACACATCTAGGATAACAAATGTATTTTCAGGGAGGATTTGTGAAAACTTCAGGCATTAGTTTCGTGTTATTCTATTACCATGTAGGAGAATTAGATGGAGTATCCTTTTAACAAAATTGTTTACTGTCAAAGAGAAACAACACCAGACACTTGTTAAAGGTAGCAAGACAGATTTTATTCAGACTACTGCAAAGGGGGAGAGTGACTCCAGTAAACCCTGAGCTCAACCCCAACTAAGACTAAGGTAACTGAGGTTTCTAAATGGACAACAGAGAGGAACCAATAAGGGACCATGAGGAAGTGAAAAGGGGGGAACAAAAATGGGGCTGGGAGTACAACGGGGAACCAAAAGTGAGGGCTATGTGGAAATAGAAAATGACCAAGGGAGTGAATGGAAAATGATTAAAAACATTTATGATTGTGGATTAGGACTGAGTACATTTTGCAGTTTCATAGCATTGGATTTCTTGAGTGGACTCATCATGGCAGGGTCACTTAGGGGACAGCTGAGAACAGTTCTGGAAGCATGGCTGAGGTATGGTCAAATCTCTCAGCAGTGTTCAGGCAAACCCTTGGCTCTTCAAGGAAGTTCAGAGTTCATGTTACAAACACCAGATTATATGGATGCAGGCTGTATTAGTTTTCTACTGTTTCTGTAATAAATTACCACATAATTTGTCACTTAAAGGAACACAAATGTATTAACTTAGAGCTCTGGAGGTCAGAAGTCCAAAAGGGTCCACAGAACTGCATTATTTCTGAGGCTCTGGGGAGAATCTCCCAGTGGGCCTCTTCCAGCTTGTAGAGACTGTGCAAATTTCCTGGCTCACAGCCCCTCCTCCGTCATCAAAGTCACTAGCATGGTATCCTTTCTCTTCTCTGACCTCCACTTTTATCCTCACATCTCCTTCTGACTCTGACCCTCCTGCCATCCTCTTGTGAGGACCCATGTGATGATGTTGAGCCCACCCAACAACCCAGGGTGATCTCCCATCTCAAGATTCTTCATCACATCTGCAAGTCCCTTTTTCCATATGGGGTGACATATTTTTAAGATCCAGAAAATAGGATGGGAGCATCTTTGAGGGGTTATTATTCTGCCTACAATAATGGTGAAGAAAAAAAAACAAGTGGTGACTTCTTAAGGGTAGTTCTATGTAGACAAGGTCTTAACCACAGCGTGTCAGGATACGTTATCCTTACCTCAAATATCTATGATTGAGAAGTAGGATGTTCTAAGATGGTCATTTGGCAGTCTTTCTAGCTCCTACAATAGAAAGAATTCTAAAGAGTATACCTGAAGCTACTGCACAGGTATGCCCCTCTCTACAAAGAACATTCTGTGGAAGGATTTGCAGACCTTAGAGGAGCTTATGGTTTTTATGATTTATCCTATGATGAATCATCTCAGGATAATTGTCCACTAGTCTATTTTGGATTCTTTATGTTTTTATATTGCTAAAATACATGTATCAGCTATCTATTGGCCCAATCATGCTGCAAAATAGACTACCTCAAAACCCAGTGGCTTAAAACAATTATAATTTAAGATTGCACTCTACTCTCTGGTTCAGCTAGTGATAGGCTCACTCAGGTGTCTGTGGTCAGCCTCAGATTGGGTGGAAGCTCTGCGATCCTGCTGGGATCACTGCTTGGTTGGGGGTCAGCTGTCTGCAGACTTATCTGCTATGCTCTTGGCTAAGACAGCTGGCTGTGCTCCATGTGGTGCTCACATGCACATGCCTCTCCCATCCCTTGATTAAGTTAGTCTGGGCATGTTCTCAGGATTGCAGAGAAGCAAGAGAGGCAACAAAAACCTACGAGGTCTTCCTCAGGCCTCTGCTTGATCCAGGTCTGCTAACGTCCTTCTGGCCACCATGAGTCTCATGACCAAGCTGAGCTTCAGGGTAGGGAAGGGGCCTTCGACTCTTAAATGAGAGGAATTGCAGAACCACAGGGCAATGGGCACAGGTACAGTGAGACGTGCAGGGCTGCACCACGGATGCAGACGTTCCTCCACAGTACACATTCTTAGTTTCTCTAGAAATTAAAATGGCTGACAAGGAGTTTCCTCATGCATTATTTAACTCTTGTCTTCTCTAGTAAGAGAAAAATTCTCACTGATTGCTGTGTCTCTTTCACAATGCATGGATGCGAGTTTCCCACCACTGGAGCCCAAGGGAACCCCAGAGCACAAGAGATGGAGTTTTAAGGACAAAAGTAAGTGTCCATCTGCATAACTGGAATATCAATTGATTACTTTAGAAAATTTTCTGGTAGACTTTCTTGGAAAACAACATAGTTGGTGAGTAGTGGAGTTCAAGGACTCCAAGCTACTACACAGGTAAAGTTCTCTCCTAAATACCTCTGTGGAGATGGCCAGAAATGTGCTGCCTACACCCTTAGCTGCTTTCAAACACACTTGCTAGCTTAGGAACCCCAAGGTATCAGAATTGAGGGAAAGAAGATAGCTGAAAATAAAGGGAGAAAGCAAAGAGACTACCAACTGTATCAGAAACTTTTCCACATATGGTCCTTGTCAATCCCTACAGAACCATGTGGGGAAGGTCCAGTCATCTGAAAGGTACTGACAAAGAGTTATTAAGTTTCATCAGACCGTTTAACAAGTAAGTAGCAGAGCCAGGATTTAGCCCGAGACCATAGGCTTTAAAACCATTGTCTTTTCCCAAACGTTGCATTAATTCATAATCAGGGCCTGCTATATGTGGTCAGAAATTCCAGCCAATGCATCCATATGGCCATTTCTCCATGGTCTATCTATCAATGTCTAGATCGCCCAGAAAAAATCAGCTCAAAGTCAATAAACTTTCTTCTAAAGTACAAAATAAATTATTACATTGTAATTATTTCTAAAAATGCACCTTTTATAGGTAATTTATTAATTAGGTTCCTGTTTAATTAATAACCAGTTCTTAGTAATTGGTTTTGGAAACTTTCCAGTCCTTTTGATTCAGAGGGGGCTGCAGTGTTTCTCGTATGTGACACTGTTAAGCTCCCGCTGAGTCACACCGGCTGCGTGTCACTCGACCACCTGCCAAGCCATCGCCCTTTTCCCAAAAGTGCCTTCATTTATTGAAAAAGCCATGGACAAAACAATTAGGTTTGCTGATGTAGGTCCTTAGGCTCCAGAAACCTCATGTGTCCTGTCAGAACAAGTTCAGGTAGTGTATGACTGCCAACTGCTTATGTGAATCATATTTATTGAAGATTAACATGCACACAATGCCTTTAAAGCTTTATAGAGAGAATTACAAACATGTGACTGCAGCTTGACACCAATGTTTTCCTCTGCCTGGGTTAAAATGTCACCATTTGAAGTGTTAAGGTTAAGAACACAGGGTTCTTGTGAAGAAAGAACAATTGTGCTACTTTATCATTTTGACCAGCCTCCCATAATATTCCTAAGGAGTCTTTGTGTGTGGACCAAAGATTTGGCTTTGGCGCCCACTGGGTAGCCATGAGATAATGTTTCCACACAAGGAGCTTCTTGGACTACCCCTCAGAGGGCCCAAGCAACCTCGGGCAGGTGTGTGGGATCCCCCCTCTCCTGGCCCTGGCCCTGGCCCTGCTGAGGGCAGGTGCCTCCCCAGCCTCGACTTCCACACAATCCCGGTGTTTTCTGTTCCAGGGAAAATGACTCAGCAGCTTCTTTGTACCAGGAAGTCTCTTTTCCCTGTGTCTGATGGACTTCAAAGCTGCCTTGGGGTAATTACAAGAAAGAGAAGAGAAAACTAGTGAAAGTTCCAAAACAGATGATGGGAGTGATTCAAAGTGATAAGTAAATAATAAAACAAAAAAAAGTTAAAGGAAATTATTAAAAGGAAGTTTTTTATTATGATTTTAATATATTTTTATAAAGGGGAAATTGATCAGTTTTTCCATAAGTTTGCGAAAATTAACCAGAAGAATCAGGCTTAAATTAAAACAGATATTTTGGTCAGCTAGAGAAAGGAATGCTGATCTTTTCAGCATTAAGATGAGTTACAATGATGTGTCTCTCTGTTGTGAAGAGGGCAGAGATAAAATACAGAAAATGTAGCCACCATTCATATTTATTAATAAATATTTAATAAATATTTCATCTCTTTTCAACTTTTTTAAACATTAAAAAGGCATTTTCGCTGAATTACGTTTTTTTTTTTGGACAAGATCCTCGGAGTCAGAGTTTTGCAGGACGTTCATTGGTGTGTGACACACAGGTAAGCGGAAGTGTTGCAGGACGTTCACTGATGTTCCGTGTGTGACACACGGGTAAGCGGGAGTGTTGCAGGACGTTCACTGATGTTCCGTGTGTGACACACGGGTAAGCGGGAGTGTTGCAGGACGTTC
>NC_045448.1:0-57928 GCF_002776525.5 Piliocolobus tephrosceles | reverse complement strand
CCGTGTGTGACACACGGGTAAGCGGGAGTGTTGCAGGACGTTCACTGATGTTCCGTGTGTGACACACGGGTAAGCGGGAATGTTGCAGGACGTTCACTGGTGTTCCGTGTGTGACACACGGGTAAGCGGGAGTGTTGCAGGACGTTCACTGGTGTTCCGTGTGTGACACACGGGAGTGTTGCAGGACGTTCACTGATGTTCCGTGTGTGACACACGGGTAAGCGGGAATGTTGCAGGACGTTCACTGGTGTTCCGTGTGTGACACACGGGTAAGCGGGAGTGTTGCAGGACGTTCACTGGTGTTCCGTGTGTGACACACGGGAGTGTTGCAGGACGTTCACTGGTGTTCCGTGTGTGACACACGGGTGAGCGGGAGTTTTGCTCTGTAATAAGCTTGAGAGGTTATGTTGCAAACAAAATTAAACGGATTTCTTTAGTGTAGAAAATCTTCTTTCTTCAAAACACCAAAATGTGATTTTAATCACAAAGAGGGCATTTTAAGAAGAAGTTTCCCAAGATTATCTCCAGGCAGGACCTATTTCCTGGATCCTCAATATCTCCCACAACAGAGTCCTGCAGACCACTTGGGAAAACATCCCTCTCCCTGCAGTCCGGGTTTTTAGTATAAGTCCCATTAAGAGGTTTAAATATCACTTTTATTTAAGACTCAATAATTCTACTCCTATTTAATTTGGTGCCCAGTTATTTTGTCACTCTTTGAATTAAGTATCTTTGGTATACCCTGTTTCCTCTAATTTCCAACTTCAGCCTCGCCTGGCCCCCAAGGCCCAATCTGACCTTGCTCTGCACCTTCAGATGTTATTACTCTCCATAACTCTTCCTAGGAGGCCTAGGAAGGAAAAATGGTTTCCTGGGCCGGGTCTAGGGCCCCCCTGCTGTGTGCGCCTAGGGACTCAGTGCCCTAGGGACCTCTGTCTACTTTGCCAGATTTGCTCTACAAGAAACACTCACTTCTGCACCTAGCAAAGCAGGCATTCAGCAAATTTCAGAGCACATAGTGTGAAAAACAACAGAAAAAGAATTTGTATATAGTGACTGCACCTTGAGAAAATGCCTTAACAAAACCCAAGAACTCTCTGTTATTAGTAGAGAAAACCCTGAAGCAAGAACCAAGTGTTACAGAGGAGACTGCACAGGGCAAGGCCCACGGTACACTCCAGGGAATTTCTGTTTCTTGGATGCAATGGCATCCAAACAAAAACAATGCCCTCACTCATCCTGGGAGGGGCGGCTGGAGAACCCAGCACACAGAAGGAGCTCCTGTCTGATGCTGGTTTCTACCTCATGTCATCTTGGTGTGTTTTCTATACCACAGCAGTCTGAGTCTCTCTCACTGCGGCGCTTTCTGATAGTCTCGACACAGCCTTCATTCTCCTTATAAAGCCTCTAAGCTAAAGAAACGACTTGCAGGGTGCTCTATATAGCACCTGGATCATCGTAGACACTGCTGTAGTTAAAACTGTCTCACAGAATGAATTGAATAAGCTCAGCGGATCTTCAGTGATCAGTGGATTGTCTTAACCAGGTTTACTTGTGTCAGTTTATGCTTCATGTTCTATCATTCTCCAAATGCAATCACATAATTCTGTCTGAAAGCACAGGGATCTAATGCTCTCGATAACCTAGGAAGGCAAGTGCTGCAGATGAGCAATTTCCACCTGGAATTTCAAAATATGGAAAAGAATTAATAGATTTCTGATATTACTTTTGAGGATCCCAAATATCCTGGAAACTCAGGTGGAAGGTCCCTCTTTTAGTAGGTGTGCTATTCTTCACAAACGGACTCACAGAAGCAGCCCTCAGCCTCCTCCCACAGTGACCTCACAAGCTCTTTGCCTCGCTGTTGGTGGTGCAGCTCTCCTTTACCAGGTTTGCAGTGGGTTCATGCTGCTGCTTTGTGCTCCTCCCCCGCTGTCTTCCTCTTTCCCCCACTTCTATCCACAGATGTAAAGTTCATGTAACTTAAAGGCCTGCGTCGGACACAGTTGATCGTTTAGAGGCTCTGCCACCCTTACAAGAGGGGGTGAGTCACACAGAGCTTAGCAAATACCAGCACATCAGAGTCTGGTCAGAAAGCTGCATTGGGATTTTTGTTTTAAGAAAGCTTTTCTGTAAATTTCTTTAGCAAACGAATTTGTTTTTTCCTGAGTATTAGAGAGCTATAAGACACATCAACTCTCAAACCTGCCAGTGCTTTCTTCACAAGTCATAAAAATAGAGCCAAACAGACCTGAGGTCCTACATAGGTCAACCTCCTCAATTTAAAAATGGGGAAACTGAGCCCCGTAAAAGTTAACTAACCTACACAAAGCCACACAGTTGGTTAGAACTGGCAATATAACTAGGGTGGCCATACAGATCATCATCCAAACTAGGACACTTTTGAGAGTGAAGGTCAGAGTTAATAATCATGCCAAGGCCAGGCGCAGTGGCTCACGCCTGTAATCCCAGCACTTTGGGAGGCCGAGGCTGGCTGATCACCTGAGGTCAGGAGTTTGAGACCAGCCTGGCCAAAATGGTGAAACCCATTTCGAAAATACAAACATTAGCCAGACGTGGTGGCGAATGCTGGTAATCCCAGCTACTCGGGATGCTGAGGCATGAGAATCCCTTGAACCCGGGAGGCAGAGGTTGCAGTGAACCGAGATCATGCCACTGCACTCCAGCCTGGGTGACAGAGTAAGACCCTCTCTCAAAAAAAAAAAAAAAAAGAAAAACTCATGCCAGGATAACAGATGTAAACTGGGACTGCCCCAGGCAAACAAGGATATATCATCCTCCTAACTCTAATCAGACCTTCTGCATCTTAGAGTCAGCCTACCTTAACACCAATTAGTAGAAATAGTTATAAGTACTTTAGTACAATGATGGGTATTAAAAATGAAAATGGCTTTTGATGGAAAAATAATTTTTATTACAGTTCACAGCTTACAAAATGTTTTAGTGTTTATGCAACTTACTGTAATAATTCTAGAATCCATTCTTCATTTGCAAAGTGATGTTTTGCATTAACATAACTAGAACAAAACAAGGCAATTAAATAAAGATGTCAATTTTCAAATCCCTCAGCTTAAATTTAAAAAGGCAAAGAACCCATCCATCAATAATTGGAATTGAATAATTTTGAAAGAAACTTTTAGTTTAGCTTTCACATTAGGTTCACGGGTTTGACATTATCTGTATGTGGAAAGAGATGTCAAGTTCACAAATAAAAATATGAATACTATGATTAAATTTTTGATTATGGAGTGAAGCTAAAACATGAAAACATATTGTTATAATCAAAATCTGGGCAATGCATTTTAATACATTTCCTTTAAAGAAGTAGCTGAAAAGCAGAGATGTTAATAATTTACCAAGAAAATACAAATATAAATCAACTGACAAACTTCTCTGGGTTACCTAATGTCAGATACTCTGCTGGTTGTTGGGAATTCAAATAAGGAAGAGTAAAGTTTCTGGCTTTGTGGAACTTATATACATATATGTGGTGGGAAAAAATATTGCATAAAGCTTTAAAAACAATACACCTGATAGTACCACACAAGCCATCAGTTTCCTGTGAGTGGGGCTGCTGGACAACTTTTAGATGGAAAGAAAGAGCAGGCAAAGTGGAGAAAGGGTGAAGTTGAGCTGCAGGGGTGTGTGGATGGAAGCAGGCGTCACGGAGGAGGATGGGGTTAAGTTGACACGGGAAAGCGTCACCACCAACACAGCTTTGAAAATTCAACATGAATGTATTTGAATACTTTCTTCACTGTATTCATACAGTGAAGGTAATTGGTACCTTATTTATTTATTTGTTTATTTATTTATTCATTAAGACAGAATCTGGCTCTGTTGCCCAGGCTGGAGTGCAGTGGCATAATCTTGGTTCACTGCAACCTCTACCTCCTGGGCTCAAGCAATCCTCCCATCTCAGCCTCCTGAGTAGCTGGGACTACAGGTGCTTGCTACCACACCCAGCTAATTTTTGTATTTATTGTAGAGATTGGATTTTGCCATGTTTTCCAGGCTGGATTCTTAACTCCTGAGCTCAAGCAATCCACCCGCCTCAGCCCTCCAAAACACTGGGATTACAGGCATAAGCCATGTCATCTGGCAATTTATCATTTCTTTATACTGAGAACACTAAAAATTCTCTCTTCTAGCTATTTGAATATATACAATAAATAATTGTTAACTATAGGCACTCTACAATGCTACAGAACATTAGAGTTTATTCCTCCTCTCTAGCTATAATTTTATATCTGTTAACCAACCTCTCTCTATCCTCCCGCACTACCTGTCCCAGCCCCTAATAACCGCAGTTCTACTCTCTACTTCCATAGGATCAGCTTTTTTAGCTACCAATATGAGTGAGATCATGTGGTGTTTCTAGAATTCCCTCTTTGTCTTTCACTTTTGACAGTTTGACTGTAATGTGCCTCAGGGAGGACTTTTTTAGATTAAATCTATTTGGGTGTCTTGAGCTTACTGAATCTGAGTGTCCATATCACTATAGACCCTATGGAACTAGCATAGTTTTCAATTATTTCATTAAATGATTTTATTTCTTGTCCCATCTCTTTTCCTTCTGGAACTCTCATAATGCAAAAACTTTTTTACTTAATGGTGTCCCATGTGTGCCACATAGGCTTATTTCATTCTTTTTAATTCTTTTTTCTTTATTTTTCTCTGATTTCTGTATTTTAATATGCCTGCCTTCAAGTTCAGAAATTATTTCTTTTTTTTTTTTTTTTTTTGAGACAGAGTCTCGCTGTGTTGCCCAGGCTGGAGTGCAGTGGCGCAATCTTGGCTCAATGCAAGCTCCGCCTCCCAGGTTCACACCATTCTCCTGCCTCAGCCTCCAGAGTAGCTGGGACTACTGGCGCCCACCACCATGCCCAGCTAATTTTTTGTATTTTTAATAGAGATGGGGTTTCACCATGTTAACCAGGATGGTCGCAATCTCCTGACCTCCTGATCCTCCCACCTCGGTCTCCCAAAGTGCTGGGATTACAGGTGTGAGCCACCACGCTCGGCCTCAGAAACTATTTTTTATGTTTTGATCTACTCTATTGTTGAAGCTCTCAACTGCATCTGTTCTTTTATTCATTGAATTCTTCAGTCCCAAAATTTCTGTTTTTTTTGATGATATTCACTTCTGTTGAATTTCTTATTCAGATTATAAATTGTTTTCCTGATTTTATTTCCTGAATTTGTTTTCCTGAATTGTATGTCTTTGCTTTCCTGCATCTCACTGAGTTCCCTTAAGATCATTATTTTGAATTATTGTTCAGGCATTTCATAGCTTTCCTTTACTTTGTGGTCTGTTACTGGATAATTATTGTTCTTCTGAGGATGTCACGTTTCTTTGCTTTTCCATGTTTCCTGCATCCCTATGTTGATTTCTGTGCATCTGATGGAAGAGTTGCTTCTTCCAATCTTAAGAAGTATCTTTCGTATGGAAAGACATTTTCGTATGGAAAGACATTTTCCTGTAGATGTATCCTTAGGTGTCAGTTGATTAGGGTGCTTTGGCTTTGGTTCTGGGTGGACACAGTCATGTACTCTTTGTATGATTTATTTTGATGTAATCAACATCAGCAGTGTCTGTGAGCATCTCCATGGCCTAAGTTGTGGTTGTTTTTGGAGGCTATGGCATGGCTTTGCTGGGGACAGGAATGCAAGGAAGTCTGGTCTTTGAGCTCTTGGGCATCATGTATGGATGCATGATGGCTCCACCACTAGAAGGAACAGAGTCACTGGTAGGGGTGGTGGCAGGCCACAGGCAGCCAGTCCTTGGGTCCTTCCATGGTGCAAGCGAGCACATGGCAGTCTTGCTACTGGAGGGGTAAGGGCACCAGCAGGGGTAGCACAAGCCTTGAGCAGGTGACTCCCAGGCCATGGGGAGCATACATGGTGGCTCCCTCTGCTGTGCTTAACCACCTGTTCCTTGAGATGTAGGGCAATGTGTGGGCTTGGGTGCCGAGGTCACAGCTGCGGTGCTAGATCCAGCTGGTGTGGTGACATTGCAGCCCTTCGGGTAGATGTTGGAAGGTTATCACCTGGGCCCCAGGGATAAGGAGATGCAGGAACTACTGGTTCCATGGTGATATGGTTTGGCTGAGTCCCCACCATACAAATCTCACCTTGAATTGTAATAATCCCCACATGTTAAGGGCGGGGCGGAGCCAGGCGGAGATAATTGAATCATGGGGGCAATTTCCCCATACTGTTCTCGTGGTAGTGTTATGGAATCTTTGGGGGGTTGCTTTTCCTGGCCAGAAAACTCTGTGGCTGGTGGCATCTTTGCCCAAGTTCTTGTCCTGTGTCCAGGAAGAATGACGTATACAGAAAAGTGGAGGGTGAGCAAAGGAAGAGAAGCTTTATTGAGTGTTAAAACAGCTCGGAAGAGACCCACAGGGGTAGTTCCTCTCTGTAGACATGTTATCTCACTGAGTGTTCAGTTCTCAGCAGAGAGGAGACCCTGGAATGGGTGGGTCCTCTCTGCAGGCAGGTGGTCCCGTCATCTCTGCATCTCTCAGCAGAGAGAAGGGCATATACACAGTAATGGTAGTGCTGGGTCAAATTATATTTCTGGTTCTAGGTCTTTGAGGAATTGCCACACTGTCTTCCACAGTGGTTGAACTGATTTATAGTCCCATCAACAGTGTGAAAGCGTTCCTATTTGTCTGCAGCCTCACTAGCACCTGTTGTTTCTTGACTTTTTATAACAGTCATTCTGACTGGCGTGAGATGGTATTTCATTGGTTTTGATTTGCATCTCTCTAATGATCTATGATGTTGAGCTTTTTTTCATATGTTTGTTGGCCACATAAATGTCTTCTTTTGAGAAACGTCTGTTCATGTCCTTTGCCCACTTTTTAATGGGATTGTTTTTTCTTGTAAATTTTAAACAGAAATTTTTACAGGTGACAAAACAAAGAACCTGGAACGTTTATTAACTGTCCAAAGGTAAATTGTGGACCCAGGCTCAAATTCCAGAGGTCCAGTATTTTGCAGTTCTCTCTCTCTCAGAAGTGCTGCTGTTGTCCATGAAGTAGTGCAAATTAGGAAAAGAAGACACTTTGGGCTAAACAATTAAAAAGGTTTTTGCCTCTGACATAGTGAACAGGCTTGCTGAGCAAAAAGCAGGCTGACTTTGGACCTCAAGGCCCCATCCTCCCACATCCTGCAGGAAATCTTCTGTGGCAACCCAGGAGCTCCCCCTTTCTCCGTCTCTGTCCCTCTCTTTCACTCCCCACCCCGCATCCTTCCCTCTCTTATCCCACTCTCTCCTTTATTGGCCTAGACTCCTTTTCCTAGGAGTCTTACATGTTCCAAGGAGGCTGTGTGGGCGGTCTGGCTTTCCGAAGGTGATATATTGTTGCGCTACTATCCCTGTGAGATTTTGCTTCGCTGGGGCTCAAGGAGATTAAAGACCCCCAAGGCCCACTCAGCACCACCCTGCTGCAGTCCTCTCCTCGTTGGTGAGGTGTTCGTGCCCACTTTGGGCGCCCATCTGCACCTGCTGCGCTCCCTGCCTCCCGGCTGCTGCTGCTTGGAACGTTCAACCACAAGGTTGAAAGCACAGCCTGTTACGGAGTCGTCTTCACAGACGCGATAACGTGAACATTTCGCATGTGTGAGAGATATCTTCAGTATTCTGTCCAAATTTTTGAAACAATGGAATTTGGGAAATATTTTATCTTAGACTCTTAGCATTCCTAGGCTGATCCACTGCCTGGTGAACTCGTGGTTTCCCCGTTGCCTCGGTTACAGTAAAAAATAGCAATGATTCTGGGCACTTGGCTGGGCTTCTTCCAAATCCACTGAGCCGCGCCTGGGCCCCCGGCCTGCCCCCCTGCGAGTCCCAGCTGGGTCCTGGGGCCTGGCCACGCCGGCTGCCGGCCAGCGACCCAGTCGGACCCAATCCAAGTCCCTCGGTTCTTGCCACCCACCACGTAGGCTGATCCTGGCGTGCGCTGCGTGTTCTTTCCTCTTACGTTCTATTCCTTTCTGTTAATAAGAATATGACCTCAGGTAGAGAAAATTAAACAGTCAAGTTTCCAAACAAGATGAGGTCACTGTAAGAATTCAAAGGATGTGATGCACCTGCCCGGGGGAGGTGGGGGGACGTCCCCGCTGCTCCCCCTCCCCGGAAATGCCGGCGTCCAGCGGTGACCTCGGGGACCTGGGGCTGAGTGAGTGGGGGTTTAGAGCCTGCTCGCCCCAGCGTCCTCCAGGCGGTTGGCAGCGCAGCCAGAAGGCGAGGCGGGGCGGGGACGGCACCGGGCAGGAGGTGAGGGCTGGGACCCCGGACGCTAGGTGAGGGCGGGCGCTGGCACCCGGGGAGCGGTGAGGAAGGCGGGCCCGGGCGGGAGTGAGGAGGCGGGGACGGGCGGGGACGGGCGGGGATGCGGGGACGCGGCCAGGGCGGGGGCGCGGGCGGTGCCAGTCGAGGTGGCCATGAGGTCGGGAGGGGCGGGAACTGGGGAGATTCGCCAATCGGTGCGGACTCCGGTTTTCCCCAACCCCAGGCCTGGGCAGCTGGGCACTGGGGCGCCGTTCGCCACCCGGCGCGGACTTCGGAACCGGCCCGAGGACTGACTGGCTCTGCCACTCCGCTTCTCCGCTGGACCCGGAGCCCCGGCCGGTCCATTCCCCGCGAGGATGCGCGCCCTGGCGGCCCTGAACGCGTCCCCGAGAGAGCGGCTCCTTCCCCGGGACACCGCGGCTCCCCGGGACCCCGACGCCGCGCGGCCGGCGCGCAGGAGCGCAGTGGAGAGGCTGGCGGCGGATCGCGCCAAGTACGTGCGGGGACGGCCGGGGACTGGCCGGGGCGTCGCTTCCGAGGGCAGCGGCCCCGGGGCGATCAAGGGCCCGGGGAACGACCCCGGGCCCCCGGCCCGCGCCCCCGCCCCGGTGTCCCGCAGGGCTATTGCGCGGAAGCCGTTGAGACCCGACTCGCTGATCATCTACCGGCAGAAATGCGAGTTCACGAGAGGAGCGGGCGCCGACGGCCCCAGGGCGAGCCTGGTGAAGAAGCTCTTCCAGGGGCCGGGGAAGGACAAGGCGCCGGTGCCCCGGACGGGAGACGAGGGCAAGACCCGGAACCCGGAGACCGTCCCGACCCAGCCTGGCGCTGCAGCGGACCTCGCGCCCCCCGAGACTCCAGCCTCAGCCGCGCGCTCCGCGGCGCCCTCGGGTGTCCCGGCCGCGCCCCCTGGCCCCGAGCCGCGGGTGGTGAGGCGTCGGGGGCTGCAGCGCTCGCAGTCGGACCTCAGCTCCCGCTACTCCGCTGCCTTGGCCGAGTCTGACACCTTCTTCCAGTACTGCGGCCTGGACCCCGAGGTGGTGGAGGCCCTGGGGAGGGAGAACTTCACCGCGGGGTCGGACCGTGTGACCCTCAAGGTGCGCAGCGTGAGCGTCGCCACCTCCGGCAGCGGCTTCTCCCGGCACAGCGGCGGCGACGACGACGGGCTGCAGGAGGAGGAGCTGATTGAGCAGGTGCCCAGCACCACTTCGGTCATCGAGAGGAACGCCCGCATCATCAAGTGGCTGTACACCTGCAAGAAGGCCACGGAGACCCCCAGCCAGGAGCAGAGCAGGACCCGAGGTGTGTGCTCAGAAGGCTGGGGCGGGGCTGGCCGTGTGCGGGGCTGGGAGTCCTGGTGAGTGTGACCGAGCTGGGCGATGGCCAGTTACAGCTGATGCTTAGAACTGAGGGCGATTTTGAGCTACAGTGTGAAAGAGACCCAAGAGACAGACGCAGAGGCTTGTGAGTTGAGCCCCCGCTGCTGAAGAGCAGAAGGTAGCAACCCAGGTACCTGCAGGTCCAGGCCCTTAAGAGACTGCTGCGTCTGGCTGCCTGGAAAGGCAATTCTGCAAATTAACATGTCCCATTTGACTTATTGTGAAAACAGGAGGCATCCAAAATGCTGCCAGAAAGCAGTTTTACACCCCTAGTATTCTTTCCCGCGCTGAAAAGAGCTTGAGAGCCCTAGTTCCTGAGTTCATTGACCTGTGCTGTGAGCCCTAGTTCCTGGTGTTTGATTGGAGCTGACCGGTCCACCTGCAGCCCTAGGTAGGCGCTGCTGTGTTACCTGGAACAGAAAGGAAGGCTCCCTGCACTTTCCTGGAGGCCTGTGCTGAAGTGGTAAGAACTTCTCTACAGGATCTTGTCAGCACTTTGGCATTCACTTAGCAACAAAGATCTTTATTTGGCTAAATTTTATTTAAATTGTTTTGAGAGCTTCAGTTTTTTAAACTGGGGAAATTGGACTAGATTGTAACTAGAGTCCATAGTTTATTTGTCCCTGAGGATACTACAGGAAGTAACTTCCCTTTGGACAACCAGTAGTGCAGGATTGACCTCGAGCTCTTTTTGCTTTTCACTGGGAAACTAAGGAGTGCTGGTCCTCACTGTTACCCTGCCCTTCCCTATGGGCATCTTGGAAAGTAGTGAAGAGAAAGTACCTTTTCAGGGCTCTCTTTGAGAACCAAGAATTTAAACATTGCAACATCTTTTTTTCTCTCTCTCTCTTACCCTTCAATGACAACTTGCTCTAAGTAAATTTTTAAAATCGTGAGATGAAGTTATTGTCTGCCATTGTGATAAACTAACTGAAGATGCATGGCAGCCTGTAGAGTTTGGGGGAGGCTGCCCAAGAGATGTTTGCACAGGGCTCACATATGCTCGACAGCTAAAAAAAATCTCCAATAACTTCTCTGGCTATGACTTTAGTATAGACATGAAAATTAATGAGAAGAAGTTAATTCATTCTTTTTCTTGAACTCAGAAGGCTCAGGACTTAAGTTCTTCCTTATAATTTATAGAAGATTTGTGTTTTCCACTAGCCTAAGTCCCCAACAAATATATATAGGCAAAGTTCTAAAAAGCAAACAAACATTAATTTGTAGTTTTCACAGATTGTCTTTTAGATCTGAGATGAATGAATGCTGGCAAGGGTATGTCCATGATGGCACCATATGTAGGGCAGGAGCTTTGGAGAGTGGCCATGGTCCTTGAAGGGACACTGTCTGGTGGATAGAGCACTAAACAAGAACTAAGGGCCTGTCTTATGTTAGCAAGTGATTCCTGCACTATAGACCAGAGGCTTCCTTTGTCCATAAAAAGAAAGGAAATAGGCAGATGGTTTTCAACCTCTACATTTTCTAGTCTGTGTAGTAATAACCTGTGTTGCACGATTGAAACCCAGAAATGGAAAACAAACAAACAAAAAGTTGTCTATTGAAATACGTGAGAAGTAAATTTATGAATAAGCTCCCTCCAAGTAGCCAGAGCATGTGCAGGCAGTAGGTAGACTTGGTGGTATAAATAGTGGTGAGGTAATAATATGGCATACAAATGAAACCAAAATGAAACCTGACAACATAAAAATAAAAGCAGCCTGCTCTGATGCCTCCACACCCATGCTGGTTCCCATCTCGAATTAGCCAATGTCAAAATAGTGACCTGAATGAGAATTTCATTGACTTCATAGACTAAATCCTAAAGACCTTTTAGGCTTGAACCTATGAAAAATATAAGAAGTTTAGTTAGCCTGTGAGAGCTTTCACTTTTGTGACAAGGAGACATAGTTGAAGGAAGAGGGAAAGGGAGAGCAGGTTTGGGAAGGCACTAAGGATGGAGGCAGGAAAAAGGCTCATGGGCTTCTTCCTCCCCTCATGTCTCCCTCCACCTGAATCCCATTTGTTCCAGGCTGGAGACAACAGCAACTGTCTTCTGAGAAGTTTCACATTATTTCTCAGAGCAGGGGGGACAATCACACAGAAGCTGCCCCAGTTTTTATATGGAATTGGAGTCACCAGCACTATAAAGATTTTCTTTACTAATGTACTTCCCTAGACCCAAGACAGTGTTGTATCTTTGAAACTGCAACGCAAAGACTTACTGCCTGGCTACCAGGGCTTGCGGGTACGAGGAGAACACAGTTGCCTGAGCTTTCTCCAGATCACTGGAACAGTGTCTGCTCATGATCTCAGAGCCTTCACAGCTCCCTGCCTCCCAGCACTGGTGTTCCCACTGGAGGAGACCAGCAGGGAAAGCCAGGACACAGTGTGAACACCTGGTCAGTGGGGCGGTCTTCTGACTTCCCGCAGAAGTCCCTTGTTCTGAGACCAGTTCTGCAACTTCTGGAAGATGTGGAAGCAGGAATATAAGCTGTGCTTTTTCTGCTGAAAGTTATAAGGATTCCTTTTAGGATTTCATGAAAGATTCAGAAGACTTGAGATGAAATAAGGCAGGTTTTCTAAATGAAAGAGAAAACAGATATGTTTAATCTGGAGGTTTTTGTCCCCTTGGTAGATAGAGATTTATAAATTATAATAAAAGTGTCTCAATTATAATAGAACTAAATAAGTTTATAAGTTTCTTGCCCTGTGGGGTAAAGATAATTGCTTTTCAAAACAGACTATCAGAACTGGGCAATGACTCATATAATCTGCACACAAGTCCTCTGGGAACCCATGAGTAGTATAGTTGGTTGTACGTGGGTCATTGTGGTATTGTTTCCCAGACCTTAGTTTATGAAAATGTCTCTTTTATCTGCTGTGATTTAGTCATCTTCCTGTCTTTCAGTTTATCAAACTGGGGACTTGCCAAAATTTAGATCTTTCTGGTTTTTTGTTTTGCATAGAATATATAAGTTGCTGCTTTTAATACTGGCATAAATAACTTGTTCTTTGGGAAATTAGGGATAAGACGTTGCTTAATTTCAACTCAAAAATGTTCAGACAATTCCACAGCTATCTTCACATTTATCCTTGATGCAAAGAAAGAAGAGGTACCTGTAGAAGCCCACCGAAAGCTCCTGAAACAGAGTTGTGTTCATATTTGCAAAGATGCAGAAGAAATAAACCTGGGACATCCCAGCTTTCTTTTCCTTTCTTCTTTGACTATTCTGGGAAGTTATGCAACTAGGAGCACATTTTTGGTAAACAAGTGGCTTGAGTAGCCATAAGGCCACTCTTCCCTGTCATGATCCACACCTGGGCCTTTAAGAGATAATGGTGTTTGAAAAGGGAGGAATCTGTCTGCCCCCAGATATTTAGTTCAACTGCCTGCATTGCTTCCTATTTTGTTGTCCAACGCTGTAGTAGTTAGCACTGGCCTTACCAACATTTAGAGAAGTTTTCTTTACTGCCCCATGAGTAGTTGGAGGCAAAGAGAAATTTTTAAAGCCCTGAAAAAGGCCTGCAGGGAGATGGAATTTGTTCTGCCAGAGAAACAAGATGATAGTTGTATTTAACAAAGTTACTGACCTCTTGTCAAAATTTAAAATGCAAAAGAAGATTTTTCAAAATGCAGAAAATGTCAAAAAACAAAAACTACAGGGACCAGACCAGTATAGTGTTTAGTTTTCATTATACTAACTTTTTTCTAGACTAGAGTTGATTCACTATTTTTTCTTTAACTCCTCAGGAAGCAAACCTTCCCGGTGATGAAGACTTTTTGAAGGATTTCGTGGGTGACTTGGGATCCCAGGACCATTTGGCCAGCGTGCCTAAGTGACCACATGATTGCTGTTTTACCAGGAATACAGCATCCCATTGACAAAGCTTAAGGGCTCTGAGAAGGTTTAAAATACTACAGAGAATATGGGAACACAGACCTTGAAATTTAGCTGAGTAACAAGCTGAAGCTCTAAGAGGCATTTTCCTTGTTTGAGGTGAAACTAGTGTTGCTTCCAGAGGGCAGCTGGAAACCGTAAAGCTGTTTGGAAATCTTTTTGACTGACTTGCTGACAAAGAGGTGCTGTGATGCATTTTAACAATATCTAAGTTGATTTTTTTTTAATCAAGGAAAATGAAAACCAAGCATGAATGCCATGGTATGTACCCCTTTTGACCATCCTGGACTGACTAGCATCATTTAAATCAAAGTAATCACTAAAAGGCATATTCTGCTTCAATTCTGTGACCAAAAAAGAGTAAACACACACACTCACACACGCTGACCCCAGTGGCCAGAGCATTACTGCACTATAAATTATAGTTAATTCCCAACTATACTACTGTTTGTCTTATTTAACAAGTCAGAAAGCACTTTTAAAATAACTTGAGGGCTACAAGGTCATGCTATTAATGTCATTCTCCATTTGGGGTGTAGGCATGTGGAAGTACCCATTAAAAGATAAGTTAGAGTTTAAATACTGATAAACAAAACCTTTTATTGTAACTGGACAGTTTCTGGAGAGTTGGCAGAAGTATCTTGGAGTTTCCTTTGGTCAGATGAATATAACATTTCACTTTTGCAGCACTATTTAGAATGTACTCCATAGTTCTCTTGTTCCCAACTTCCAAAAAGAACAGAAAACTTTGGTTTACACGGACCACAGGCATCTGAGGCAGGACCTCTTCACTGCCCTTTGATCTGACTCACGCCTCCACATATGACATAACCAACCCAAATTTGACACCAATTCACTCTTTTCTGCAAAGGACATATTTTGAAACAAGGGACAGCCTGAGGGTGGCTGGAATGAGAATGTTGATGGGGGTTACTGGGTCCCTAATTCTGAACTTGCTCATGACACCCAGAGTAAATAGATTCAGATTCAGAACCTTCTGAGAAATAACCCAAAGAAAATTTGTTACCCAGCCAATTCTTCAAAAACTTAGTATCAAAATATATCTTTTCAAGAAGAAAATCATTAGAGAGAAGAATGTGGAGGGGAGAGAAATGAGTTTCTCATTGATATGATATTTTGTTAGCCATTTCATTTTGAATTATTCAAGCCTTGGTTAATATTGTATTCTATTTTTATAACTATTTCACCATGAGATTAGGTCATTGGGTTACTTAGATATTTATTTTTACACAGTTATTAGTCTTCAGATAGTTTTGTTTTACTTCAGATGATTTTAGTTTTTATCAGTATAATTTTAAATCATGTTTTTCTTGGTCATCTCTTTGTGTATATTGTATAATTGGATTTTCATTGACTGCAAGTGGAGTGTTTGCCACTCCATTAAGTACTCAGTACTATAGTGGCTTGTTTTCAAATAAGTCCCAGGTACACATTTAGGGAGTCTTTGCTGGCCACCAGATGTACCTTTCTGAATATAGATTCTGTCAGGACAGCAGGTCCCCTGATCTAAGAATTTTCCCCAAAGTTTGCTCCAAAAATGTTGTTGTTTTGTTGTTCACTATATTGCACTTAGTTAAAAAAATAATAATAACGTCAAAGATGAGAGCCGTTTTTTAAAGGATCTTTTCATATACCCAATTCCCTTATTTTCAGATGTCCCATTAATTTTATATATGAAAGCTTCAAGTAAAAGTGTGTATGCCTTTCTACTGTCAGAACAGGATGGATGCAGCCTGGGGCGGATTTATTTAAGATAAAAATGGTGCAGACTCACCATTCACATCATAGGTGAAAAATATAAAAACAAAATGGTTTCAACTAAAACCACCAAGATCTTTTAGAGATGTTTTCACCTTTGGTGGTGGTACAGGAAAAGAGAAGAATTCAGCTGGAGTGAATTCTAGAAGTAGATATCAGAAAAGGGGCATGAAGAACAGGGGAACTGGGTGGCACCAGACTCCTAAAGAAGTGAGTTAATTTTCCTTCCCTTCCATTCAGATTCATGCCACGGCTCCATGTCTTCAGTATGTGTAAGAGGTGAGAAGTTCTTTCTTCAGCCAGGGGCGATGGCTCACACCTTTAATCCCAATGCTTTGGGAGGCCAAGGTGGGAGGATCATTTGTGCCCAGGGGTTCAAGGCTGCAGTGAACCATGATTGCACCACTGCACTCCAGCCTGAGTGACAGAGCAAGACCCTATCTCTAAAAATATATATAAAAGTCAAACTAAAGAGCTTCTTGCCCAAACCCGAATTACCCCAATTTGCTGAGTGACTTTGAGAAAAATCAGACTGTTTAGTTCAGTCTGGATGAGAAGTTTGCGATTGCTTTCCACCAGAATGAGCAATGGTGACAGCTGCAAGGTACTTGTATTTGTTCATGAAAGAATGACAATTTTAAAAATGTAATTAAACATAATGGAATGTTTTGAACTGCTGGGCACTGAAACTGACAAAAAGGAGGCTTTATTGAACATTGCCCTTTTTCAGTTGGTTCAAAGTTCAGCACTGTGGTTATCATTGGTGATGCCAGAAAACATTAGTAGACTTTGACAATTGCTTTGGCAGTTTCTAAACAGAGCTTTTTTCTATACACTATTTGCAACTGGAGTGCAATATTGTATATTCTGTATTAAAGAAATAAAGTATTTTTATCATTTATTAATACTAATTTATGAGTTTGAATAATGTGGCAAAAATTTGAAATGAGAGTCTGCTCATTACAGTTCCTTGCCTTCTGTTTTCTACCATTCTTGAGTGTTCTCTCATCAGATTATCGGTAGAAATGAGGGGAAGGCATTCCACGGCTTGTCCTGGGTGAGTTGTATGGCACCTGAAATCATCAACTTTCCTGAAGATGAAATGCAGTCAAAGCAATTTTGAATATTCTGAACTTTGCTTTCCTTCAGTTGTTTTTAATTGTTTCACCAGTCTTTTGCTTAAAATATTTTTCTTCCTGTTTTATTAACATGGTCATTGAAAATGGGCACAAAGATACAAACAAAAGCACAGTTTGTAATCTTTCTCATCAGCAAATTAAGTGAAGGCAGACTCTTCTTGTGTCGGGTTTGCTCTCAGTGTGCACCAGGCACTCTGAGGGTGTGGAGGCTTGGGCAGCCGGTGAGTCATGGAAGCTTGATCGTCCTTCTCGCTGTCCTGGCTGAGCCAGACTCTGCCGTCTTGCTCAGTCTTGCAGTGGCCTATGCCTAACCCTAGGTAAGAATCCAAAGATAGGCTTGCTTTATCCTTATTTTTAGTTTTTATCTTTTTTGGAGTCAGAGTCTCACTGTGTCGCCCAGGCTAGAGAGCAACGGAGCGGCCTCAGCTCACTGCAACCTCTACCTCCTGGGTTCAAGTGATTCTCCTGCCTCAGCCTCTTGAGTAGCTGGGATTACAGGTGCCCGCTACTATGCCCAATTAATTTTTGTATTTTTAGTAGAGGCGAGGTTCTGCCATGATGGCCAGGCTGATCTCAAACTCCTGGTCTCAAGTGATCCACCTGCCTCAGCCTCCCAAAGTGCAGGGATTACAGGTGTGAGCCACTGTGCCCAGCCGAGAGGGGTTTTCTTGAGGAGAAGAAACACATCACTTCTTTATTTCTGTGAAGAATATGGACAGATACCCAGCCTGCTGTAGAAACTCTCTTATTGTACCTGTTCAGAAATGGTCCAAGCATTGGGTGGTGTGGCTTATGTTGCAGAGTTCAACAGCAGCTGCCTTTTCCCTTCAGGTAAACTTGGGGGCTTGCACAATGCTTAGGTGGTTACACTTTGCACTTTCATTGATGAATCAAATAGATTTATATTCTATTTAAATGTTCCAGGTTACAAATACTAAACACAAAGGAAATTGAGTGTCTCAACCAGGACCTTATAATATTGGTCTTGGAAGTAGCCTGGAGCAGCTGACGGGAGGCAGCACAGAAATCCCAGAACATGTGCTCCGGTCCAGCAATGGCTACTTAATTTTCTTTGTTACAATGCCTCAAATTCTACAATTAATTGTCATCTTTTGTTGTCATTGTTGTTGTTTTGAGACAGAATTTCACTCTTGCCCAGGCTGGAGTGCAATGGTACGATCTAAGCTCACCGCAACCTCCACCTCCCAGGTTCAGGCAATTCTCCTGTCTCAGCCTCCTGAGTAGCTGGGATTACAGGCATGCACCCCCACGCCTGGCTAATTCTGTATTTTCAGTAGAGACGGGGTTTCTCCATGTTGGTCAGGCTGGTCTCGAACTCCCAACCTCAGGTGATCTGCCTGCCTCAGCCTCAAAGTGCTGGGATTACAGGCGTGAGACACCACGACTGGCCAATTGTTATCTTTATATTATCTCGTTAAAAATTGTCATTAAAGTTGACATGTGATCTGAAGGGGAGACTGTATTAAATCACTAATAACTATTAACTTTAGGTCAAAATAGAATATTAATTTCCTTAGAAAGTGAGAATCTGAACCCCAGGATCAGAGTGGAAAGACCTGGATCCTGGCTTCAGTACACCCTGTTGATTACTCACTGTTGAGCTTAAGGAGGACTCTTAATTACAAGTGCGAGAATAGGAAATAACAGAATTGTCTAAACCTAAATCTACTGTCCGCCTGTGGTACCAAAACGACTGTGCTATTTATTCAATAGTAGCTTGAATCAAGGCTGTCACTGATGACAGCACACAGAATTCACTCACACGCATGTATCGAGGAGCCAAATACTGCACAAGGCACTGGGGGTTCACCAAGCTCCCTGCCATTGGTCGATGACTTACGTTCTAGCAGGGGAGCAGACACTCAGTAAGGAAATAATACACAGATAATACATAGATGGATGATAGATGACAAAAATCAAGGAAGGGAGGGAGGAGGGAAAGCAAAGTGAGGAAATGTCATGAGCAGTGCCATGAGCCTGATTGATGAATTCATGTGAGCTTGTTAGTTCATGGTTTGTATCTGATGGCCGATCTATCTGGACCATAAATGAAACCCAAAGTCCAAATCACATAAAGAGAACCAAGCAACAGAGAAGGATAACATGCAAATTGTAAATGGTACTTTTTTCACTGAGAGGTTAGCTTTAGTCTCTTGAGGTCTTTCACCCTGAAGCTTAAAGCTTTGAAATCTAAACCGAACAAAAAGCAGAACACTCCACAAATGAATCTGCAGCCTGTAGCCTTTATCAGGTTATACGGTCATTGGTAAGAGACTGCATTCCTTCCTTCGGCTTTTCGAAGGAGTCCACTTCTCAAACTTAGGGAGAGAATAAGAGGAGTCAACATTGCAAAGAAATGGTGACACTCACAGGCCAGAGCAGGCCAGCTGGGAAGTGGAGGGGTGTGTTTTCCCTAAGTGGGCTCTGAGAGCTGTCTCTCAGACACACCCTTGGAGGCAAACAGCAGGCTCAGGCTGGGCAGATGTTATCAGGACCCGACAACCTGTTTTCTCAACCTGCTTGGCAAGTCATTTCCACAGTTCAGAAATGGGGAGTGTCTGCCAAGTGCCCCCCCCAGTCCTCTCCTGCCATTTCCCTTCCAGGTGCCTGAGATGCTAAGGAGAGACCAATGTAGGCATCTGGAGAGGTGGGCAGGTACGACTCAGCCAGAACCAGACTGTTATGGCCAACAGTGATGTTAGATACCATGACATTCAACCCTCATCTCCTAGGAGGAACCTAGACTGAAAACTCACACAGCTGCCCAGTGTGCCAAGGCCCAGGAGAGGACTCTTGCCTCTGTGCAGTGTCCATTTAGGGGAACCCTGCCTTGGGTAGGGCAACATTAGCAGGGTGGCCAGCTTTCCCTATTTGCCTGACAATTTCTAGTTTTAACACCAAGTCCTGGGAAAACTCTCCTTCCCCAGCTAGCTGGGAAGGCTACAGGTTCCTAGAGGAAGACTTGACCAACAAGTGTCTGGATGACGTGTTCTTGACTTCACTTTAGTTCCCACTTCCTGGGGAAGCTAATGACAAAACTACTGTGAGCACTTGAGCATCTTCAGTGCTTGGTCTGGCAGTTTTATTCTTGCTCTGAATTAGGGCAGCTTAGAACATTGCCTCCTTGATGGGGAAGACCACGTGGTCAGGATTGAGGTCAGTTAGAAGTTTCTCTGACATGTGCCAGGCGCAGTGGCTCATGCCTGTAATCCCAGCACTTTGGGAAGCTGAGGCAGGTGGATCACCTGAGGTCAGGAGTCTGAGACCAGCCTGGCCAATATGGTGAAACCTCATCTCTACTAAAAATACAAAAATTCACCAGACATGGTGGTGGGCACCTGTAATCCCAGCTACTCGGGAGGCTGAGGCAAGAGAATCACTTGAACCCGGGAGGCAGAGGTTGCAGTGAGCTGAGATCACACATTGTACTCCAGCCTGGGCGACAACAGCAAAACTCCATCTCAGAAAAAAAAAAAAAAGTTTATCTAACATGCAGTAAGTGGTTGAAGCCAAGCTTCAGTTCTGCACCTGGGAGGACCTCCCTGAAAGAACCCCGAGAAGAGACTTGTCACACTCCAGAACAGCAGAGGAGAGTGGCCCACGCCAGCAGGGAGCCAGCACACCCCAGGCATCTTTAGTAACAGGAACTGTACAAGTGCTTTCTGTTGGTTGTTCCATGTAATTCCATGACCACCTGCAAGGATCAGAGGTGTGGAGAAATCCATTACCTGACTAGGTCAAAGAACTAGTAAGTAGAAGAGTGAGAATGTGAACCTAAATCTGCCTGGCTCCAAAGTCTGCTCTATTCTCTGTCTGTGCTGGTTTATGAGAACAATTTAATGCCAACCAGAATGCTTAAGAAGATGCCATAACTTCTCAAGGGAATAACTGATTCAACAGATAAATACCCAAACGCATGGATTCTGATACAAAATGCCACTCCAGAATTACCTGAAGTTCCCACATTACCGGCCACTGAATGACTCAGGTGACATGGAAGTGCCTTGATCATAAGAATGCAACCCCAACATCACACACGCACACACATTTTAAAGCAGCATGTAAATTTTCATGTTGCAGGAAAGGCCATCATGGTTCAATCTATGTTGATAATTTTATATAAGATGATATGTGTTTTAAGAATAGTAATAAAGAGAAAATCTGAGGGAAAGCAAACTATTCCGGAGAGCTCAGGGCAGTGCTGGCTAGGGCCACGCTGTGGCAACCTGCTGAACTGGCTGGCGGCCCATTTGCTGGGTACAAGTTCCACTACAGAGTTGTAAATTTCAAGTACAACCTCCTCTTGTGTATCATGGAATCCTAAGTCTGGATTCAAAGTCCAAGACCTTTTGGCTCACCTCAGAGAAGTCTAGAAGAACTATGATTATTTCAGCTGTGGCTAATATCGATTTTAGGTAAATGGGAAATGACCACAGGTTGTAAAAAGAACAGGAAATCCTTTAAATTTACTTTGAAGTACTGGAAAGTTCAGCACAGCTTAAGTTCTTTGGGTTTCTTTCCAGCAACAGTGGAAGAAAAGGCCAAGACATGCACATTCCAAATATCTACTTGCAGATTCTTGCATGTGTTCCAAGGCTACACAAACATTATCCTTTTACAGGTGAGAAGAGAAACTGAGCCAACTGTCAACAATTTGACCATGCAGGCAGAGGCAGGAAGGAAGCGTTACTCCCCTTTTCCTGGTGGCTGTGGGTTGAGTGAGCAAGTCTAGCTTGAAGGCCACAGGAAATTGTTGCCTCCCTGCCAGCATTACTCAGCATTACACACCTAATGCTAATGCCTGTCACAGGGTACATTGATGTTGTCACTATGGCCAGCGTTCCTGATGTAGTGTCAGGAACATTGTTAGAAAGCCACAGGTCCTTCTCCGAGGAAGAACATTTTCTAGCAAATATGCATTTGCAACAGAGAGTAAACTTGGAACTCTGAAAAGGAGTGTCAGTATCTGTGCACAAAGTACTGTGGGTACACACTGAAGTCGAGGCTCATAGAAGCCAAACATTTTAGGATCATGGAATCACCAAGTAGGTCAGAGTTATATGCTGAGGGGCTGTTGACCTGGAGCACATTAAATGCCACTCAGTTTTCTCATCCGTTAGAAGGTGGCCATGAAGAATGGAGGATGGAGACGTATTTAAAAGCACTGAGCACAAAGGAGGCACCCAATCCATGGTAGTAATTATTATTCTAACCTTATTAGCCCCCTATAGATTCAATGTATACCATTCACTAGTTTGTGATTCACCGAATAATTTAATATACCATTAAATAATTTGTGAACCAGTTTATATTTTTCAAGTTGCCATATGTTTTAGTCAGGGTTTTCCAGAGAGTTAGAACCATTAGGATATATATCTATATATCTATATCTATATCATCTATATCTATCGAGAGAGAGAGAGAGAGAGAGGGAGAGAGAGAGATACATGTGAAGGGATTGATTAGGGGAACTGGCACACTTTCTTGGAGAGGCCAAGGAGTCCCACAACAGGCCATCTGCATTCTGGGGAATCAGGGAAGATAGTAGCATGGCTCGGTCCAAGTCCAAATTCCTCAGATCCAGGAAAGCAGACTAAGCAAACTCTCAGTCCAAGGCTGAAGGCCAAAAAGCCTGGGTGGAGGTTGGAGGTCACAGGTCTGGAGCACTGGTGCAAGTCCTGGAATCCAAAAGCCAGAGAACTTGGAGCTCTGACATCCAAGGGCAGGAAAAGAAAGGTGCCCCAACTCCAGAAGAGACCATCAGAATTTGTCCTTCATCTGCCTTTTTGTCCCATCCAGCCCCACAGTCTCCATTGAGGGATGTTAATTTATGGCATTGTAAAATGGACTACTGCAGATCATTTCCAGTAGATGTTCAATAAATGCTGGATGAAGACTTCATCTTTAGTTCCTCCACATCTCTGTCCCACCGTCGTTCCCATGTTTAGTTAATTGAAGGCAAAGGAGGAACAGTTAAAATAAACATGCAAAGTAGGGAGAGGGCTTTCTTCTTCTTTTAGTTTTATCGGGGAATAATTCACAAATAGAAATCATGTTTATCCAAGGTTTGCAATGTAATGACTTCATATATGTATACATAGTGAAATAATTACCACAATCAAGTTAATTAACACATCACCTCACATAGTTACTATGTGTGTGTCTGTGTGTGAGAGAGAGATGCAGATACCTAAGATCTACTGTCTTAGCAAATCTCAAGTAAACAGTGCAGTATTATTAACTACAGTTACCATGCTGTACCATAAATCCCCAGAAGGTATTTGTCTTATAACTGAAACCTTGTATCTTTGGACCAGCATCTAATTTCCCCTCCCCCTCCCACTCAGCCTCTGGTAACCACCATTCTACTCTTTGTTTTTATGAGTCTGACTTTTCTAGATTCCACATACAAGTGAGATCACGCAGTATTTGTCTTTCTGTGCCTGGTTTATTTTACTTAACATAATGTTCTCCAAATTCATCCATGTGCCATAAGTGACAAGATTTCTTTCTTCTATTCAGGCTGAATAGTATTTCATTGTGTGATATATAAATACATACATATATATATATATATATATTTATACACATACACACATACACATTTTTCTTTATCAGCTCATTCATTGATGGACATGGGTAGACGCCATATCTTGCTTATTGTAATACTGCAATGAACGTGGGAGTGCAGCTATTTCTTTGGGATCTCTATTTTATTTTTCTGTGGATAAACACCCAGAAATGAGATGTCTCTTCATTACACTCTGTGAAAGCCCTGAAAAGCCACCACACCCCTAGGTGAAATCACCGGATTAGTGAAAATAAGCTCTATCTCTCCACCCAAAGTTCTCTTCCCATGCTTTTAGCACTCCTGGTCCTAGTGCTAAGGGTTTTCTGTAGCTCCAGCTGTTTGCATGCTCTATTAGCATTAGAAAATAATTGATCTTTAATCAGGAAAGCCACACTCAGGCTGTTGCAAATCACACACTTTGAACAGGCCTGTAACAAGCCTAGACTAGATCCAAGTAATTAATAAGAGGCAGGTAAAATAATTAAGCAATAAACACAATTGGCAGTGGTAATCCAGAGGATTATGATTTTCCTGAGGAGGCGCGTGAAGGTTGAAAACTAGGTAATAAAGGGCCTGAAGACATCAAGGAGTTCAAGTGACCCTGTTATTCCTTCATCTACTGTTTTCCAGCCGAGACCGTGGGGTTAGTGCCTCCCACTTCCATGGAGATAGCCGACTGTGTACAAACAGGTTCTGTGTGGGGGTGGGATTTCAAGGACTCTCAGCCCTTTTTGTATATTTGCTACTTTACTGAGTTGGATACAGTCAATAAGGTCTCCATTTGACTTGTGTGGGGCTGAGGCACTCTGATATACACAAATACAAGTATAGTACTGGGTATAATGGACCCGATGGCCATTCTGATTTGGTTAAATTTCTGTTGGCAGATGGTTATAAATAACCACCTGCTCTGGTTTGTGTATGGCTGTTCCAGCAACTTGGGATGGCTGGTCTCCTAGAGGAACACAGCCATTCTTAGAGCATAGAGTGCCCTTGACCTCACTATGTTGGCAGGTGCCAACCTTTGATCCCTATAGCTGTCATTCTTGAGATGGCATCTTCCTTGCAGTCTCACCTTTCCTGGCACCAGACCCAACGGAAGTCAAGGCAACAGGAAGCAGCCCATGGCTCCTTTCGAGCCTGAGGCCCCAGAGCCTGCATCTGGAACCTTCTAACTGCAGAGGCTGTTCCCAGGGGTCTGCATAAGGGATGGCATCTCTCCCCATGGTCTATGTCATGGGCCCCACTGACACAGTCTACAAGGTCTCACCGGCAGGTCTTTAGGCCTAACTCTACATTCAGGAAGCTCCCTATAGACAGCACAGCTTCCTGAATATTGTCTTCTAATCTAGTTTCAAAATCTTTTACTTACATATGGCACGCAGATACGTAATTACATATGGAGTGCACATTATTTACTTGGGAAATGATTTCACAAGAGAATGCCTGACTGAAATTTACTCATGGAGTAAACCTGTGCACTCTTTCCTCTGAAAAATATTAACATGAGGCTGTTTATCAGTTGTTTGTGGTACTCTAAGAAAAGTGGTGAAGACAGAGGCCGAGACCTGTTCTGACTTGGGGTTGCCCAAACCTGCAGGGTGAGTAGCCTCTGATTTGTACCCTTTGGTGGGTGAGGTAAATGTGCACCTGCAGGTCTTATGCTCATTGCATTATCTCCATGTAGCATCACATACGTCTTTAAAGCACTGTGCTCATGGAGACAGTGGTTGGGGGAGGGAACCCCCTGAACCCTCTGTGTGATCCTGTGTGAAGGGCACACATAAGTTTCAAAGGAGATCCTTTCTTGTCTATGGTGAAACATGGCACTCTTGTAACAAAGCCAACAGGAGGGTCTCCTTCCCCATTTCCCAGTCACCTGTCCTGGCTGACTGAAGGGTGCCTTCCCCAAGCATGCAGAATAAGAAGACTGAAGATGACCTTGGAGATCACCTAATTCAGCCCAGCCATGACACACTGACAAAAAAGAAATGTGAACCTTTTCCCATTAGATATCCTCAAGGTGAGGCAGGGCCAGATTTCTCCTTCCAAAAGCACAGCTCAGGGGTCACACTCAATTCCCAAATCCTCCTCTGCCAGGTCCTCCCAACCAGCATCACCACCACAGTCTCCCTGTGTGGTCTGAGGCACAGGGAATCTGGCTGCTTTGGGAGGAAATTAGGTTTATAACCACATGCGAGTGCTGTAAAGTCAAGGGATAGGGCCTGTGCCATTACACTGGGAGTGCCCTCACCTTAGCATAAGAGTCAGTTTCAGACGCTTCTGGCTGGCAAAGCCCTCCTCTTATCCTAACTCATAGGTCACCGTGATGTTTCCTCCTAACTCAGCCCCCAGTCCAGGCAGAATTGGCATTCTATAAACATCTCCCCACACATTCCTGAAGGAAAAAGGACATTATGCATTCTGGGCCATAAGCCACGTTGCGTGGCCTTGGGTTAAAAGCTATTCTGGAGGCAACTTATCTGGCCTTGGGTTAAAAGCTATTCTGGAGGCAACTGATCTGGCCTTGGGTTAAAAGCTATTCTCAAGGCAACTGATCTACCATTTTGTCAGGGCTTCCTGGATGCCGGCCACAGAACCCTTCCTATCTCTTTTGCACCTGCAATCACCTTGTTTTTCTCACTTCTCCCTCCCCCGACTCCATCTTTCTATCCTTCTTTTCATTCTGCTTTGGTTTGTCATAGATTTAATTTGTATCTGCTCATCCAGACTATTACTTTGCATTACTTCATAGGAGACACATTCTTGCCTGTGCACTCTTGCAGACTATCAGACAGAGAAAGAGAGAGAGAAAGAAAGGACAGCAACCAACACTGGCTCTCCCAGCTTTGTAACCCGCCTTTGCCACAGCATTCCATTCACCACTGGGTCAGTGCTGCAGCTTCCTTCTCCTCACAGTGAGGGCCATCAGAACATGCCACCCAAAATATGCTGCTTTGATGTATTGATGATTTTGAGCAGAAGGCACTTGAGAAAGAGCAGATGCCAGAAGCCTCTCTGGCTTCCCTCTGTATACCTAAAATTAGGGCATAGAATCCTTCGAGAAAGGTGCCCCCCTCTTTATCAGAAAGAGGAAACCATTCTCATCACCAGAGATGGGGAGACTGTGCTGAGATGTGTCCGTACAGACGGCCCTTCTAAAATGACCCACTTCTTCCACTAGTTTCCTCATGAGTTTTCTGATCACTTTACCACAGTTTGCCCCAGCCCAAACTTCTTTTTCCTTTTGTCTTGTGACATGTCTGCAATTCATCATTCTTTGTTAAAATGGCATATAAGCTCTCCACCCTATCCACTTCTTTGAGTCTTCATTTCTTCCTTAAGAATACCTCTGTGTACATACAAAAATATTAACATGAAACACAATGTGCATGCTTTTCTTCTGTTAATCTTCTTTATGTCAGTTCAATCCTCAGGTTCAGCCACAGAATCTAAGAGGGTAGAGGAAACCCCTTTCCTCCTCCAGCACCCCTGAGACTTACCCACAAATGGTTTTCTAGAGCCATGAGCACTTCACCAAGAGCATTTGCAGTGAACAACACAATATCTCATGGTTCCAGTTGTCCTTTAATTCCTCTTGCGTCAGTAATTTGAGGCATCCCCTACTCACTGTGTCTTTAGGGGAGTTCCACACCAAGCCATGGGGTATCTTTTCCCGGTCCTCATGCTTCATTCTCTTCCTTTCACCTTCCTTCCTAGCCCTCTGTTCCTGCACCCCTTGCCTCTTGTGTGCTGCCTCCCACACAAGTTTTTGGTTCTGCAGCAAGAAGAATGAAGGAGACTTCCTCTACTGCTATAGGTCACCACCCCCATTAATTCTGTCTTTTATGATGCCCCATTAAAATGACACTTTCTGCTGCCCAGTAAATGAAGCTTTCTATTGCCCAATGAATTGTGCCTGACAGCACAATTAACTGCTTCACAATTGATCATTCTTTTTACCCTCGGAGCATCCTTGAAATGATTGACTCAACCATGAGAGAAACACTGTAAATATTCTCAGATACAAACTCACAGTATCAGCTTCACAGAAGACCTGTAGATGCAAGTAACTAAAAATCCAGCTCAGTTTGACTTTAATAAGAAGGCAATTTATTGATTCAGGTGGGTAGTTCAGAAGTGGGCCAGGCTTCAGGGTGAATCTGAGCAGAGAAGCTCATGGGTGCTACTCAGGACTCAGTCTTTTCTCAATTTTCTGCTCTGCCTTCAGTGAAGTCAGAATCATTCTGAGTGTGGCAAAATCTCCAGGAACAATTTCTGAGGCTGCATTCTTCATCAAATAGGGAACATGAACAAGCACACTCTTGTTCCTAACAACCATAGTACAACTTGTATTTGACTCTAATTGGAACAACTCAGGCCCTTGCCCATCCCCAAGTCCATTAGGGGGCCATGGGAATGCTGTGTGGCACCTGACGTGAGCTGCAGTTATGCAACCACCTGGGAACCAGTAACAGTGACATAGGGTGAGACAGTGCTGGTTAGGTTAAGTCAACCAGCACCCACCCCATGTTTCAAACCATGTGACTGAATAATTCAGGGCTCTGTTAGGAAGGAGAAAGGGGGATGCTTCTTGAATAGCACCCAACACTCAACTGCAATTTAATTTGACAGGAACCCGGAGGCCTTGCCCATAGAAATTTCTTCGAGTTGCTTTGAAAGAGAGCACTCAATACAAAAATCTTATGGCAGCAACCCTGTGGTCTCAAGGCTGCCACGGACTTGGTGTGGAGGGTGGAGAGGGGCTCAGTGTCTTTTGAAAATGAAGCAGAAGAATAGATGGCACTGACTTAGCAGAGTGGAAAATGTTTCACCCCAAGAGATGCCTACAGAGAAAGCTGAGCCGCACCACAGACTCCTAGAAGGGCTTGGATTAGGGTTCCCAAGTGTCTAGGTAAGCAGAGGAGATGGTGAGGCAGACACAGAGGGTCAGTTCAAAGCACATTGGGAAGAGTGTGATCCCAAGATCCCTCAGTCCACACTGGCAGTCAAATGCTCCTCCCTGACATCAGAAAAAGAAACAATTTATTTTCTTCAGATTGAAATAGAACTTTTTAAAGCTCCAGGACACTGGGTAATGCTGCTTATGCAAAGACAGTATTTAGTGAAAGCCCATTTACTGAGCAGAGAGATCCGCAGACTCTCTCCCTCTTGACTCCCGGAATGCTGGGGTCAGGCTTGCAGTCTTAGGAGATAGGCGACCTCTTTTTGGAGAGGATCTGCAGATACCAACACTTTCAGGGTTTCCTCAGGTCCAGGAGTGCCAGGCTCCTGTGGACTCATCCTTTGGGGAAGCAAAGGAAGACTCCATCTGTGCACACAGAATGCATTCATTATATTTTCTTATTTTCTGTTTTCTTGATGCTCTGGCATCTGGTGTTTACTGGGAAAAGATTGCCTTTCCCAGGGCCAGTCAATTAAACTACCAATTCAGAACCCATACTCCTAACCACCTACTTTATCTGGCTCTGATGCTGTTCCCCTAATCACCCAGGGCCAGGTACTAGGCAACCAGAGATGGCTCCATGCCCCAGAGCCTGCTGAAGTTTTTCACGCTGACCAGCCTAAGCCTGCCTGCCCTGCCTGCCCTTGCTGTCCCACAGAGACCACAGCAGAGGCTCCTGCCCATGCCTTCCTCTCTCTCCTTCTGCCTCTGCCTGGGGCTTCCTGGTGCCTGTTATTTCCAGGGGTCTGTGAGTATGAACGGGACAGTCACTTCCATGTCTGCAGGTCTTAACATCTCTGATTAAAACAAATTCCGGGTACATTTTAAAATATAAGACTTCCAGTGAAGTTTTTAAAACCCTTATATGGAGAAGTTTAAACATATATATAAATAAACAATGACTATAACAAACTCCTATATATCCATAACCCTTCAGAACAACGAGAAACACATGGGCAATTCTGTTTTGTCTATATTCCCAAATAAAATTCATCCATTGTGATTAGCTGATGTGTCTTTAAGCCTATAGAATTGATACATTTCCCCTATATCTCCTACATATCATTTTCTTGTAATTTATTTGTTGAAGAAGCTGCGTTGATCTTCCTGATTCATCTTTAGAGTTTAAAATGGAATTTCACAGAAAGAAAAACATGAAAGCAGAAGGAATAGAAATGTCAGAAAAGAAATCAATGGGATTTAAATGGTACAGCCGCTTTGGAAAACAGTCTGGCAGTTCCTCAAAAAGTAAGATACAGAATTACTCTTTGACCCATCAGTTCTACTGAAGTCTTCATACTGAAGAGAATTAAAAACATATGTCCACACAAAACCTGATACACAGATGTCCATAGCAGCATTATCCATAATAGCCAAAAAGCAGAAACAACTCAAATGTCCACCAACTGATGAGCGGAAAAATAATATGAAGCATTTCCACAGAATGGAATATGATTCAGCCTAAAAAAGGAATGGTTGCGAGGGGTTGGAGGAGAGCAACATGGGAAACACAGTGTTTCTTTCTGGGGTGCTGAAAATGTGTTAAAATTAAATAGGGATGAAGTCTGTACTACTTCCAGAAAGTGCTAAATTGTACACTTTACATGAGTAAAATGTAGTGTGTGAATTATATCTCAACTTAAAAATCAAGAACATTTTCCAGAAATAAAGTTTATGAATTTTCAGATTTAAAAGATCTGTTGAGTTCCCCTCAAAGTGAATTTCAAAGTTATTCCACAATAAAGCACAGTATTGTGAAATTTGATAACATCAGAGATAAAGATCTGAAAAGCTTCCAGAGAGGTGAAAGAAAATGATCACCTACAAAGTATCAAGAATCAAAATGGCAGTGGTTTTTCACTGAAATTCTAGATATAATAAGAAAACAAAATTTGGCCTTCACATTCTGAGAGAAATATATATATATATTTTAAACCCAACTAAACTGCCAACCCAGCGTGAGAATAATGCTCAGGCATTTTGGGACATGCAGAGCATCAAAGCTTTACCTTAGGTCGGGAAGCTACAGTAAAGTGGCAACCTAAGAAATGGGAGAAATGAATTCCAGGAACAGGTGATCCATGCAGGAGAGAGGAGCAGCATTGCTGAGAGCCAGGGGTGAAGCAATTCAAGCTGGAGACACTGAGACAAACACAGGAGCACCTGGCATTCTACGAGAGGCAGTGCAGTGGTTCTCACAACTCAGTAAAAGTGGTAATTACCTCTTATCTGGTTACAATGCACCTTCCCAGGCCTGCCAGCAGAGATTCTAAATCCTGATGCAAATGATATGGCAACGCTTGTGGTTATAGACATGAGTGTTTGAATCACAGATCACAGGTCCAAACCCAAATCCCCTCAGTAATTAACTGTATGCTGTCATTTAATTGCTTAATCTCTTCAGCACGCCACTTCCTCAGGCCAATTCATATGGGAATATACATTCATCGGAGTGTTACAAAGAGTAGTTTGTACAATGAGCTTGTGACTATGAAATGCTTAGCATGGCATCCAAAAAGTCCTCAGTAAGTGGTGCAACAACAGTTTTTTTATTACAGAAAACACACCCAACCCAGAAAACAGTGTTCATAGGGGATTAAGAGAAGTAAGTACAGTTGGGTGAGCAGAGGGTGCCAGCGTTGCGAGGGCCTTTCCTAGATGAGGCATCCACCACAATTGAAAGTGTGATGCAGGGCCAGAGCTCAACATCCACCAGGACTGGAAGGAATGAAGTAAACAGCTCACACCTGTTCCTTCATGGGTCCATTCCTTTCATTTTCACTTTTGACTCTGATGCAAAATTAGAACTCTTCTCTGCTCAAATTTCACTATTCTTAATAAAGTAAATAAGTAGAATTCAAAAACATCAACTGTGTAAAATACATGCTCTTGTTATTACAAGGCAAGTGGGAAATATTTAGCATTTGATCATTGCCATCACAATACACAAATTCTAAAACTTACACTGTTTACAACTGAACCACACCCTCAAATAATAAAAAAAAACGGTCCCTCCCTAACCTCTCTCCTCAGCAGGAGAAGGACTTTGGTCGCCCCAACCTGGGCAGGAGAGCAGGTGGAGGGTGGGAGCCCACAGCTGCAGCAGCAAGAAGCCTGAGGGCTGATGGCTTTGACCAAATAATAGGGAATTGGGTTTAGTTGTTCAAATCATTTTCCAATAACTGATTTATAAAATAGATCAGACTCATTGAAGCAGCTGGGGAATGGCAGCCTGTCCCTCAGTCTCCAGCCTCCCCAAACTACGTGTTTCTCCAGAGTAAGCTTGAGCCTCTCAAAGCATGGATTAAAACTCATGGCTCTTCCAGATCTAAAATCTGAGGCTCTACAATTTAAGTCACAGTTAATCACTTCCATACTTATGATGGTAACATGCTTACATACTCAGTCTATCATTGTTTAATATTTAATGAAAGACACACATTTTGTTTACTTATGATACAGCAGCTAGTCTGTGTTCACCTGCGTTGTCTCAGGGTCAGCTCTTTATTTCCCAGAATCCTGTCCCATTTCCTGGAGCCTATTGGCTGGAGGAGAGATCTGGTCAAAAGTTAAAGGTATATTGGTACTTTGGGAGGCCGAGGCGGGCGAATCGCGAGGTCAGGAGATCGAGACCATCCTGGCTAACACGGTGAAACCCCATCTCAAATAAAAAATACAAAGAAATTAGGCGGGCGTGGTGGTGGGTGCCTGTAGTCCCAGCTACTCTGGAGGCTGAGGCAGGAGAATGGCATGAATCCAGGAGGCGGAGCTTGCAATGAATCGAGATTGCGCCACTGCACTCCAGCCTGGGCGACAGAGCTAGGCTCCGTCTCAAAAACAACAACAACAACAACAACAACAACAACAACAACAACAACAACAAAATGTGTTGGGTGAAGACTTAGAAACACAGCTTTTCTGACAAAAACAAGCAATGGGGAAAAGATTCCCTGTTCAATAAATGGTGCTGGGATAGCTGACTAGCCATGTGCTGAAGATTGAAGCTGGACCTTTTTCTTACACCATGCACGAAAATCAACTCAGGATGGATTAAAGACCAAAACTAAAAGTTTTGGTGTAAAACCCAAAACTATAAAAACCCTGGAAGACAACCTAGCCAGTACCATCCTAGACATAGGAACAGGCAAAGATTTCATGACAAAGGCACCAAAAACAATTGCAATGAAAGCAAAAATTGACAAGTGGGATCTAATTAAACTAAAGAGCTTCTGCACAGCAAAAGAAACTACCAACAAAGTAAACAGGCAACTTACAGAATGGGAGAAAATATTTACAAACTATGCATCTGATAAAGGTCTAATATCCAGCATCTATTAGGAACTTAAACAAATTTACAAGAGAAAATCCCATTAAAAAGTGGGCCAAGGACATGAAGAGATACTTCTCAAAAGAAGACAAACATGGTAAACAAGAATATGGAAAAAAGCTCTAGATCACTGATCACTAGAGAAATGCTCATCAAAACCACAGTGAGGCACCATCTCACACCAGTCAGAATGGCTATTACTAAAAAGTTAAAAAATAACAGATGCTGGCAGGGTTACAGGGAAAAGTGAACACTTCTACAATGTTGGTGGGAGTGTAAGTTAGTTCAACCATGGTGGAAAACAGTATGGTGATTCCTCAAAGAGCTAAAAGCAGAACTACCATTTGACCTAGCAATCCCATTACTGGGTATACACCCAGAGGAATATAAATCATTCTACCATGAAGATACATGCATGCAAATGTTCGTTGTAGCACTATGCACAATAGCAAAGCCATAGAATCAACCCAAATGCCCATGAATCACGGACTGGATAAAGAAAATGTGATACATATACACCATGGAATACTATGCAGCCATAAAAAAGAACGAGATTATGTCTTTTGCATTAGTATGAATGAAGCTGAAGGGTATTATCCTTAGCAAACTAATGTAGGAACAGAAAACCAAATACCGCACAGTCTCACTTATAAGTGGGAGCTAAATGATAAGAACTTGTGAATAAAAAGAAGGAGACAACAGACACTGGGGTCTACTTGACGGGGGAGGGTGGGAGGAGGGCAAGGAGCAGAAAAGATAACTATCGGGCCCTGGGCTTAATACCTGGATGATGAAATAACATGTACGACAAACCCCTGTGAGACGCCTTTACCTATATAACAAACCCTCCCATGTACCCCCAAACCTAAAATAAAAGTTAACTATAAAAGAAACACAGCTTATAATTCTTTTCCCTTAAGTAACATAAAGGTCATGGGCCATTTGCCAACTGAATAGTCAGTAACACATGAGTGGAAAGAAACTGAACACCCAGGGACACCAGAGACACCAGAGACTATTCACTGTAGAGGAAGGAGGCAGGCATAACTCATAAGGTGAACTTCCTCCAGTCCCAAAGTGGTTCCCTTCTCCTCTTAAATGCAGGTCCCATGGAATTCAGACTAGGAAGTCAAGCAAATGAGAATGGCCCACAGGGGAGCAGTCCAAATGTACAGAAAAGGATAGAGCAGCCTCAATGAGGAAGGAAGGCTGGACAAGAAATGGATTTGCAGGGAAGACAATGTGTACCCATCAGAGCTCTGATTCCTTCACTTCCATACCCTCCCCTGCCCACTAACATTGAAAAAGTATTGATGGCAAGTGTTGGGCTGTAACACATTTCCTTGCTTTATAATCTGGATTTGGTGGGTTAAATTTCAGAGATAATGAAAACATCCCCCTTTAGTTAACTTTTAATTTCATAGTTGTACCTTTTTTTTTTTTTTTTTCCACAGATTTGTGAACATGTAAAACAAAGAAAAGAGCATGGAAGTAATTTATAATCAACAAATATCTGTTCACTGAGTAAGTGACACTCACATGGCATATAGCATACAAGCATCCTGAAAGTAGGACCGTGGGGCATCCGATGGTGATTGTCCTTAGAGCTTGTAGGGACCCAGCCTCCTGTTGTTCATGCACTGCTGCATGTACAATCGGTGTCTCCTTTAACTTCATAGCAGCGCCACAAGGCAAATCACATTGTCTTCAGTTTCTGTGTAAGAAAACAAAGGCTGGATGAGAGTGTGCAGAGTTGGATCATGGATTTGTGTTTGGCTCCTTCTAGTTTCAAAACCTGTGAATATTTTCATGTCTCTAATGCTAACCTTAGCACTATATTTGGATAAGCATATAAACATATAACCACAGTCCATTCGGTAATATGCAATTAAATTATAAATAAATGCTCAGCAAGATTATGAGTGACTGAATGAGCTATATATAAGAATAATGACTGGTTGAAGTGTTATTCATAGAAATCATTTAAATGGCTAACAGTATAAGGAGGGTTAAATCAAGCATCCAGGTGTGGAAATAGCTGATTTACATATATAGTTTATGCCATGTAAAATGTTTATGATCTATCATTGGATGAAAAAACAGAAACAACATTTTATGTACAGTATAATCTGAAATTTCACATTTCATTAAAAATGCAGGAATATAATTGTCAAAATTTGAGTGATAAAATTATGAATAATTTTCTTTCTCTTATAACTCATTTTATATTTACCAAAGATCCTCCAAAGAGATTATACACTTTTTTAATCAGAAAAAAAGTTATTTGTTAAAGAGATCATAAATTACATAGTATTTTACAGAAGTTAAAAGCTGAGATTGTGAGGATTTCCAAGGACTCCTGCCACCAGCCCACCTTGCACCATCGTTTACATGGAAATGTTGGGACTGAGGTGACCTCATGCCTCTCAATTCCCAGCCAACTTTCTCTCTTTCTGGTTCTTAGCAAACCTGTTAAACGGAAAATAATCAGTGAGACAGATAAACTACACCCTAGTGTTTTAACAAGTTACACATAATTGCTTGCTTACCAGTTGTCTACCTCAGAACTTTCTTTTCCTCATAGAGTCAATATAATGATCTATTTTAAATTCAGCTTTTGCCATTTTACAGTCTGAGATGCAGGACTTTGCATAGGGCATGGATGGGTTTCCACAATCCGCACGAGGATGGGAGGAGAACAGGGCAGATCCAGCCCCACTCAGTGAGAGTTGTGGTTGGAGTTACTTGGCTGGACCTCACTCCAGAGAGAGGAGACCTTCCTCTGGACCAGCTACCAAGACAGTCCCTAGTTGGAAAATCTTTTCTTCTAAGGTGACATGCAGCCCCCACTAGAGGGGAAAACACCAGAGAGTTTTAAAAACGAAAAACCAACTTAAGTCGAGGAGCTTCTTGACAGGGAACACAGCAGAAGCCACCCAGCTGGGGTGAATCTCCGCAGTTCCCCAATGGGACGGCAGGCGGGAGGAGCAGCATGAGCCATCTGCAGTGACATTGTCACCTCCAGCAGCAGCCTCCATCCAGAAATTCATCTCAGGGTCTGTCCTCACAGGAACCTGATGCCAGAGCTGTGCTCTGAAAGTATTTGGACACAGGTATTTTGTGGAACTGGGCATTTTCCAGGTCTTGCTGGAGGTCATTGCGTGTGAACTTGATGGAACTCTTTCTCATGGGCTTTTTTTCACAGTGTGGGAGAGCATGGCCTGCTGGCTTCCAGCACGTGGCGAGCAAACTCAAGCCAGGGTGTGTAAGTCACTGTAGCCCTTGACAGAATAGCAGGGGATAAAGGTCGTTTTTTAATCTTCTGTTTATTACTCTCAGCCAATTAACTTCTGTCTACAGTAGACAATATTTTGCCAGTTTTTTTTTCAAAGTGGAGAAATACCGTGCTCTTTAAAAAGTCATTTAGAAGCACAGACTTCTCAATTTTATTACATTAAAATCACTAAAAGATAGAAAAAAGTGAAATTCACATATCAAAGAAATTATCTTTTGGCAAAATACTCAATTTTGTTTTGAAATGTTTGTGAATATTCCATGCATGTGTCCAGATGCATACAGAATTTATTCATTCAGTTAAGTTAAAAAATTAGATAACATGATACATTCAAAAAGTACTGAAGACACATTTTGTTTCTGTCTCTTTAACTGAGAAAACTGGCTGATGCCTCCTGTGTGCGAGCACTGTGTAGCTGATGCAGGTATGGAAACCGAGGTTTTCTTACTTGCTGCCGCTGGCCCCGGCACTGGAGGTTGGTTCTGGGAGGGCAGGGTGTCTGTTTTTATTACCACTCGGCAAGTGCCACTCAAATACACACGGGTGTGTCTGCCCCCTAGTGGATGCTGGCAGGCACTGGGAGCAAATGTGACTACAAACAAAATTAAAGATTTAAAATATACCCATTATCTCCAGACGGGATTTAATTCTAACAGGAGGCTTTTTTGTTTTCTTTTTCAAATGGGCTGACGGGTAAAAATAATACAAGACTGGAGATGTTGGAAAAAAGCACACTGCATTTGCCTTTCGGCATCTGTGATGACTGAATCCTTCCTCAGCGCTGCCACAGGGAGCACATTCACACGTGTGTCACAGAAATACCAGGGTTAGGTCAAAAAACCAAGTGTTACCTGGAGGAAGCCACAAAGGCTATGAGACTAAGCCTTCACCTAGAAGACACTTGACAGTTCAGAAGCGGAGATCCTGCAAGGTGTCTCGGAGAGCTCAGCTGTGACCCTGCACTGTATGGAAGGGTGGGCAGTGGGGCCCAGGCAGGTGAAGAGAATTGTCCACTGTTGAGCATCATCAGCCTAAAACCCACATGCAATGCTGTTGCTGCAAAACTACCGACTATTGAAGACACAAACCACAGAAACAGAATCCCTTTGTGGTCTCACTGTGCAACTGGTGACTTTTCAGAAGATGAAGATTAAACATATTAATCATAAATTCAAAGTATCAGAAGAAACACTAGGGATTTTCTAACCTCTGCTATCATGACTTTTTTTTTGTGTGTGCAAGATTCTTGAATTATTGTAAATAAGCTCACAGAGGCCAAAGTACTCCCCTGAAGTCATCCAGAAGCCGGCTGCTAATCCCCACGTCTGACACATGTGTGTTTTCTTAGGATAATACAAAAATTAAAGATAAGGGAGAGAGAGAGGGACAGAAAGAGACAGAGAGACAGAGAGAATTGGAGCTAAGAGAAAACACTTTCATGTTTTGACCCCCAAAATTCCCAGTGAACATTCCCTTTGCCAGCGGGTGAAATCCAAGGCCCTGGCTCCAGGATCCTGCTCTTTCCTTTGTTGATTCCTGTTCAGATTTGGCATAGAAACAATACGGAACTTGTTACACTTCTCTGGGCAAGTCATTATGCTTTTGGCTCATAGGCTCCACTTCCCTAGACACCCCTTTGTCCTAAACTTTAAGTAATTCAGCTTCACCCTTCAGAGAACAGCTCAGCTGTCACTTCTTCTAAGGACCCTCCCAAGCCACCTCTCCAACAAAAGGGCCCCCACCTTGCTCTTTGCACCTCTGTTCCTCGAGGTGCTGCTGTCATTTGTAGAGGGTGGGACCCCGGGGACTAGAGCCCCTCTCATGCTGGAGACACTCGGCACTCAGTAAGTGTGTGCTGAGCGGATACAAGTACAGCAAGCTTGCACAGCTTTACAATGTGTACTCTCATGTCTGGAATACAGCCCCATTTTCATTCTTTGTAAAATGAGTAAGTGGGGCTGGGTGACCCATACACTCTTTTCAACTCAGAAGTCCACTATGAGCCTGACATCAAATAGCTTCCCAGCCAGTGCCAGGCCAGGACCCAGGTTGTTCAATGTGCCTGTGTCCCCCACAGCATGGGGAAAGCATGGAGAAATGGGACCAGCTCTGCTGCCTGCTGCCCAGTACCAGCCAGCAACTCCAGGCTCACAAAGCCAAGGCACCTGCAGGAGATCTTGGTTATTTAGTAGCTGTGATTGGACTGGGAGTGGAGTGTGTTCACTTCTAATTTTCCAGTGACTAGCATGAGACAGTTTGAAATGTGAATTTTTCTCTTGGTCCAAAAAAAAAAGAAAGGCTTTTTTTACCTTCTCATCCTTGGAGCCACTGGCATTAGCTATGGGCCTGATAGTTTAAGAAAACTTTATTCTCCAAAGTAACATTTTGATAAATAGTGTAATTCTTTATTACAGCAAAACCACTGCTTAAGTGGGCAAAACTCTAGAGGATAGGAAAACACATTCTTGAAAAATGGTGGTGATGCCCTGAAATTCAGCAAACTGTAGGGGCACGTGTTGTTCTATCCCAGGTGAGAGTGTACCAGTCATCACTCAATGCCACTCACAGACCACCAACTTCAGAATATCTAGGTGTAAAGGTCTGTACAATAGTCGTAACATAATAATGTGAATAATTTTACATTATTAATAATTATTATTTATATTATACTATTACATAATGTAAACACTATTAAAATATATTTGTTTTCAAATAATGGCCTTGGTTTCTGTGGGCAGTGTCTCCTCATGGAAAGGTAGTGCATTCCTGCTAAATCACGGACAAAACGGGCCCCCAGGAGCTCCAGGTTGCAGCAGCAGCTTCTCATCTATGTCCTTCACTGCATGATGTTGTTGTTGACTTTGAAAGCTCCTTTACGTCTAGTTTTATCAACAGAGCTAGTATTTCGTGAGTATCTACTACATGCCAGGTTCCAGAAAGCTAAATGCCTTTTGTTTGTTATTATTCACCAAATACAAATAACAACTCTCTTCTCATTACTCACACAACACAATTTAGCAGAGGGAGATTGAGCGAGTTTCCCAGGGTCACACAGCTACTAAGAGCAGAGTCGTGTTTAGATTCATGTCTGAATACTGAACACCGAAATGAACCAGAGGAAATATCATATGTTTCAAAAGCCTATTCAAGCCATTTGTTCTTATTTTAAGGAAAATCTTTACGCTAATTTTAAACTCCAACTACTTATGAATGGCAGAGTTCTACAGGTTTGAATCTGATGTAAGAGATGATGCTCCCCAGCTAGTTACTGCTACCATCCCACAACCCCGAGCATACTGGACAAATGTCTAAGCCTCGTAGTTAGTGGGGACAATGCTGGTGGAGTCTGAAGTTGTCATGCAGTGACTCATGAAAGCTTAGGCAGATTTGGTGATATATGACACAGAGATGCAAAGAAATGCAGTAGCTGACAGACACAGGATGGCTCTGGGAGATGCATAAGGAGCATGTCACCCAAAATAGAGCCAAACAGGCATCCTTAAGAAAGGAGCAAAGGGGCTGAAGAAGGGATTTGTCATGAGAGATGGGACAGGAAGTTCTCCAGAGGCAGAGGGAGCGCATGAGAATGTCAGGAAGGGAGGAGAGATTCTCGCACATCTGGGAAGCTGACAGTCCATCAGCATGGCCACGAGGAAAATAAGGAGAAACGGAAATAATAGATGAGGCTGGATATAGAAGCAGGGTTCAAGCTGTGTCTATTGTAAAGAGTTGTGATTTTATCCAGAAGGCAATAGGTAGCATTCTAAACAGAGATCTTTTAAAACAAGAGTCAGAAAATATTTTCTGCAAAGGGTGAAATGTTAAATATTTTAAGTTTTCCAAGCCATATGGTCTCTATGTTAATGACTCAGCTCTTCCATTGTGCCATGAAAACAGCCAGAGACGTCATATAGCACATGTATGTGGATGTGTCCCAGTACAACTTTACTTACAAATGCAGACTGCGTCAGACATGGCCCATGCATGGTAGTTTGCCACACCCTGTTTTAGGAAGCTCAGGTTTGTGATATGATGGAGAATGCCTATGAGAACTCTTGTTTTAAATGGTAGAGTGAACATACACTACAATTCTAATCTGCTTGACCCAAGCTCTTGATAGTGAAAGGTAGAAAAGATAGATAGTAAATAAATAGATGATAGGCAGGTAGATGGATGATAGATAAAGAAAATACATAGCTGTTCCAGAAAACAGAAAGGGATAACTTCATGAACCAAAAACAAAGTAATATACTTTAGAAAGGAAGCAGGCCAGAAAACCCACAGTTGCAAAGGAAATAGAATTTCTAACTGCCTCTTGTAGCCCCTTCCTGGAAGTAGTCATAGCCGACTTCCTCTTCTGTTTTTTGTTTGTTTATTGTTTGCTTTTTTGTGGGGTTTTGTTGTTGTTGTTTGCTTTTTTAAAAAAATTTCCTTTCCCTGCTTTTTTGTCACAGTAGCCTTTGTCACTTCAAACACTGCAAGTGTTCTTTAAAAAAATAAAATAAAATTACATCAACCTTTCAATTAAAATGCAGCAGGTCTGAAACTTGGTATCTAGAGAGGTGAGATGGACAAAGGAGCCCTTGTTACTCCACGTTTTCTTGCACCAGCCTTCACCTTGCACACGGCAACAGACAATGCACAAAGCCACTTCCTTATGGACTCAAATTCTAATCCATTTATGACTGGCCTTTCCATCCTTCACTTTCCCCTCTCCCATGCTGTGAATGATTGTATTGGACATTTTTGTTTTAATCTCAGTGACAGGAACACAGGTAGCTCTAATATAACTGTGACCCAGATGCTTCTGTTTCTAGCATGTATTTATTTTGTAGCTAACATTTACATCCATCATTTTTCACGTCTTTTGAAAATAATTAGGCAATATCTCATCTGAGGTAGGATGTTTCTAGTGTTGTGTTCTGAGGGAGAAAAACTAATCTGTTCTCTTTCCACTGCATTCCAAGAACAGTAAGAGGACGTTATGCTTGAATAATTTGTATCCACACTACAGAGTGGGCAATAAGCAGATTAGTCAAAACAATTCTGATTCACTTCAGTAACAGCCTCCTCCAACTCATTTTTTCTCAACAAACTTATTTTTCCAGCAGAAGAATCCCAGACTTCTTAGAGAACCCAGTGACGTTTTGCACCTTAAATCTGTGAAATCATCATGTTTTCTTCTGCCATATCCATAGTTCAAAGATGAGGCAAAGCTAGATGCATTCCTGAAGGAACCCAAGAAATTCCTCCTTTCTCTCTCTGGAATGAAATGAAATCTCTAGACTATCAGTTCTAACCTTCAAAAACCAAATCTGTTATTGAGATCTCCTTCAAATACTACTGTAGACCCCAGTGTTTATTCATTAAATTTTTTAAATATTTGTTTTATTTGGAATCAATTTATTTGTAAGTTTAGTATTTGTATTACTATAAGGGAGAAATGTTTAAATCTGTCTATGCCATATGTGTCTCTGGCTTATTGCCCAGTTAATTTTAGCCTCAGGCTAAACTTTGGTTTCTGTCTTTAATTTTTGTCAGAACAAATATAAGTCATCTCAAAACATCTGCTTTTATTGTAGGGACTCATGCTGCCATCTCCATTCCTCTCTCTTTTCTTGCAATCTGGGTGGAAATTCTTTCATATGAACATTTCAACCACCTTCACTCTCCCATGTCCACTATCAGCACATTCAAACTTATCCAGCCAAGGCTGTCATCTTAGGCCAGGTATTTTTTAGGAGTCTATTTTGCTGTGATACGGCTGCCACCCCTTTGACTCATTTTATCACCCCAGGGTTGTTTTCATCTTAGGAGCCCAAGAGGGCAGAAAAAGAAGTAGGCGAGCAATTAAACCCTCTGCGTCTTCCCTTGTGTTAAGCAACATTGTAGAATATCGTATTTAGTAAGCTCCTAGCAGATGAGCCACGTGACTGCTGAGCACACATGCCTGCTTTCTGCTGTGAGCTCAGACACCATCATCATTAGTCTTTTCCACCTCTGGAGGGAATTATAAGGGCCACTTAATAACCTGTAAATCATAGAGAGTTAAAGGTGTTTCCCCAAAATGCTGATGACAGAATGAAAGGTGAGGAGTGTTAGCCACAGGTCAAAAGTGCAGGAAAGTCTCTCAGTGTGGGTTGTTGAAGAAATGTAGGTCTTTTTTCTTTTGGAAATCTCACCAGAATGGGGTCAAGGACTCTGCTGATTTTAGGATGAAAAATTGGGATATTAGACACCCTCAGATATTTATCCCAAGTCTTCCTTTAGGGCTTCTAATTAGTTTATTCAACCATCACAATCTCAAATGCTAAGCAGGGCATTTGAATCTCTCCACAGTCCAAATCGGCATCATCTTTTAAAGTTAAGTTTCTCATTATTCTCATCTGATATACCTTATTTATCCCACACCCACCCCAATAACATATTGTGCTCACTGTTATCTTGAGACAACACTTGAATTTTACTCAACTTGGAGTGCTCTTCACATGTCTTGTCCAGATCCAGTTCGGACTCATTCTTCAGCTCTGCATCAGTCAATGGGAGCTAGGTTAAACTGTGGTGACAAACAACCTCCAAATTTCAGTGGCTCAAAAATCTTCTTCCTCATTTATATACATCTCTTCTTGGGTCAGGTGAGAAGTAGCTCTGTGCTGTGTCATCCTAACACAGGAATCCAGATGGAAGAAGGAACCATCAGTAAGATCCCCATTGCTATAGGAAAGAGAAAAAAGCATGCAAAATAGAACTCTGTTTCTTGGAAATTTCTCCTGAAAAAGTCACATGTTATTTCTTCTCACCTCCATTGGCAAAGAAAAAGAAAGTCATGTGGCCATGTGAAAATTTAAGTAGGTGGGATGGAGCGATCAGAACGCATTCATAAAAAGTGAACTGAAAATATTTGGAGAGCAGCACCAATGACTATCATGAATGCCAACATGTATCCCTAACAACCCAGTGCTGTTACCCTCCAAACTCTTTAGGTCTTGCAAAGTATTAGAACTTCTTATCTGAAGCCATACCACTCAGAGGGACTACAAAATATGTAATGACACCTCCTTTAGGATGTCCTTAGAGAATTCAAGGAAAAGAAGTTAAATAATTTAAAAGTGCTTTTGGGTACAGCTATTTAGCACTAGAGGGTAAGATTAGAGAATAGGGTTAGGGTTAGGATTAGGACTGGGTCAGAGTCAGGGCCGAAAGTATGGTTAGAGGTGGGGTCATGGTTAGGGTCAAGATCAAAGTCAGGGTCAAAGTAAGGGTCAGAATTAAGGACCAGGGTAGGGATCAGGGTATAGGTTCAGGGTCAAAGTCTTGGGACAGGGTTTGGGTTAGGATTAGAACCAGAGCTTTGTTCTCCTCGGGACCCACCTGAGAGTGGGTCACCATGGCTTTGGAGCACCTGGTAGCATGTCCACCGTGAAGACTAGAGTTTCATCATCCTTAAGACTGACATGGTGAGACGCGACTGCACGCCGTTGCAACTTTTGAAAGGTGAGGCAAAAGTTTCCTGTCTGCTCCCCGTGTGCTAAGGAGGGAGCTCTGCTATGGGCTTTACTTTCACATGTTACATTCTATAAGTCTTGTTTTACAAAAGCCTCCCTGCCTTGAGGCTTTGGCTGCTCGTCCCTGCTCATCATCACAGCGTGCCATAACATATGGTAAGATTTGAGTTTGTTTCTGGGGAGAGATCTTGGTACAGAGAAAGCAGAAATGCTAGAGCCACCATCAGGACAGTTGGGATGAAAGCTGGGGATGGGCAGAGGCTGGAGAAAACAGGTACACCCTGCTGTAAACACTTTTATTCATGTTTTAATTACTCATTTTTCTTACAGTGTTAAAGTAGTAAAAAATAGTATTGAAAAATTGAAAAGTAGCCATATTAAAACTTGCAATATTATTTAAGTTTAAATACATTATTTGTACCTCATCAACATTTTTTATTTTGTTGAGAAAGTCTAAGGTTAATTGGCAGCATATTTGTAATAGTAGATAGAATAATGTCTGTTTTATAAACATTGACATCCTACATTACATGTGTGAACCCTGAAAATCTGAGACAGCTCTCAGAGTTTTTGGAAAGTTTATTTTGCCAAGCTTGAGGATGCGTGCCTGTGATGCATCCTCAGGAGGTCCTGACAACATGGGCCCAAGGTGGTCGGGGCTCAGCTTGGTTGTATACATTTTAGAGAGACATGAGACATCAATCAATATGTGTAAGATGTACATTGGTTCAGTCCAGAAAATTCAGAAGGCCAGACAGGGGGCTTCCAGGTCATAGGTTGGTAAGAGCAAATGGTTTCATTCTTTTGTGTTGCTGATTACTCTCTCAAAATGAGGCAATCAGATATGCGTTTATCTCAGTGAGTAGAGGGGTGACTTTGGATAGAATGGGAGGCAGATTTGCCCTAAGCAGTTCCCAGCTTGAGTTTTCCCTTTAGTTTAGTGATTTTGGGTCCTCCAGATTGATTTTCCCTTCACAAGGTCTAACATGTTTTCCTATGAGCATTACTTATTCATTGTGTATTTTATTACACAAATAAGGCACAGATTTTTTAAAAATCATCAACTTCGTGGCTAGCTATATAGACATAATTACATAGAAGCTCAACTAAATTTGCAAACACTCCAGAGTTTGGGTTTCCAATAATTCTTTTTGATTCTTTAAAAGGTAAAGTATTTTTTTCCCCATAAAACATAGCAACATCTAAACTCACCCATAGAACGTCCTGCCATTTCTGTTTCTCTAGTTTCCTCATTTTCTGCAAAGCCTCACTGAGGAAATTGACTTTGAATATCCTTTTACACTCTTCTGTTTTAGAAAGCATTGTGGTAAAACATTGAATCATCATGGTCATGAGTTCTGTTCATATTCTTTCTTTCTTTGAATACTTTTTCCCAGTGGCTAATATTTGATTCTGTTATATTATGGCTAAAAGGTAAGCATGGGAACAAAACAAAGACAAGAAGTCTTTGGAGTAAGTGATCCCATCACAATGAATCAATTTTCCATTGGAACATATTTTTACAAAGTCACTCTTTTGAAAATATTTAGCCATGAATTGAAACAGAGTCTGTAAGGTTATTTTTTTTCCTGGTCTAAGGCAAACAGCATTTTAGAGAATGAACCAGGACACAACCACTGCCCAAGAAAAAAAATATGATAATTAAGTTTACACATATGTGTTACTACTGTAACAGAAAACATGTAAAGAGCATTTGTTTTGATTTATATATCAGTCTGCAATCTGCACTGTTTAATTTTTTGTGTCATAAATGCTCTTATTTAAAAAAACAGGACTAGTTAACAGTGTCAATTACTAGTAATTCATGGTATAAATAATTAAACAAGGAAGTGTTCAAAAATATATTACAATGTTTTAAATACAGTTTTATTTTACATCATTTTTTTTACTTACACAGAAATTGCCAAAAACAAAAAAATGCAGAGATTTCCCATGTAGCCACAACCTAGTTTCCTCTCTTACTAACATCTTCTATCAGTGTGTCTCACATGGCTTATTAATATCTTACGTAATTTGTCATAGTTATTGAACCAATACTGATAGACTATTTTTTTTTTTTTTTTTTTGAGACGGAGTCTCGCTCTGTCGCCCAGGCTGGAGTGCAGTGGCCGGATCTCAGCTCACTGCAAGCTCCGCCTCCTGGGTTCACACCATTCTCCTGCCTCAGCCTCCCGAGTAGCTGGGACCGAATGAGCACATTGTTGAATGAGCACTTGTTCCTCATTAGCAATGCTAGGAAGTATATGTGTGTGTCTAACCTACCTATACACATCTAATTATAAAGTTTTCTATGTAGAACTGTGTGTATCTATATTAAACTAAACATAAGTTTACTTTCATGTCTCCACCTCTGATCTACTATCACATGAATCATTCTAGCCTTCTCTCCTTGCTAATTTGTAACCTCCCACTTCAACAGTGAGAGACCTGGTTCCTACCATCTGGATTTATGTAAGTCATTGTTTTATTCCAGATATAGATACTGTGGCTTTACAATTGTTCACAATTGCTTCTGTTGGAAAGAACTTTATAAAATGGAATCCAGTGATGAAGTACAGTTCATTTGCATTCAGCATACGGATTCTATTCATTTTCAAAGTGACTTAGGTCAACACCATTTTCGCTACACCTTCAGTGATTTTTTTCCTACATTTGTGTCTTAGTCTGTTTTGTGCTTCTGTAACAGAATACCTGAGGCTGGGTAATTTATAAGTAAAAAAGGTCCTTTTGGCTCACAATACTGGTGGCTGGAATGTCTGAGATTGGGCAGTTGCATCTGGTGGAGTCTCAGTCTTTTTCACCTCATGGTGGAAAGTGGAAGGGGAGCAAGAGGCGTACCAGAGATCACATAGCAAGAATGAAAGCAACAGGGAAGCCAAGGAACCCAGACTCTTGTACTACTTACTCCTGCAGGAATTAATCCATTCCTGTGACAGCAAAACTCACTCATCCCCATGGAGGACATTAATGTATTCATGAGGGATCCGTCCCCATGACCCAAACACCTTCCACTAGGCCCCACCGCCCCACACTGCCACAGTGGGGGTCAAATTTCAACACGAGTTTTTGCAGGGACAAACCACATCCAAACCATAGTAATTTGTAGCATAGTTAAATTATTTTTCACATGATGTATTCTGTCCTGGGATACTCCACATCCTGAGTAATTTTATTTAATTTGAATAGAGTTTGATTTACCCATTTGGTTATAAAATTCTGCATATTTTGACCAACGCATTGTGGGAGATATCCCACTATTAAAGTACCATATGGAATGCTTCAAACCCCCACCCCATGGCACCAATGGTTTCCCATCTGTGTAGTTTGCCTTCTGCAGTGTCTCATTAAATGAGGTCACACTGTGTGTATTCTCCTCAGACTGTCTTCTTCCACTTAGCAATGTGCATACAAGATTCACTCATGTCTTTGTGTGAGTTAATAGCTTGTTCCTTTCTACGGCTAAATAGTATTCCATTGCATGAATGTACCACAGTTTGGTTATGGATTTTGGGGAGCAAAACCTTCCTCTTCTAACTTTGTTCCAGGGTTGGAGACCTTCAAATTAACTGACAATAGGTACATTAGTAGGAGAGACAATACTTGGCTGTATCACTGTGGGACAAAATTCATCAGAGGGCAGGATCCAGTTTACAAAGAGGTAAAAATAGCCCCAAAACAAGAAACAAAACTAGAATCTGATAACCCACAAGAGCTATAGCTTTCCTTAAAAAAAAAATTTTTTTTGAGACAGGGTCTGGCTCTGTCACCCAGGCTGCAGTGCAAAGGTGCAACAATCTCAGCTCACTGTAACTTCTACCTCCTTGGTGCAAGTGATCTTCTCTCCTCAGCCTCCTGATTAGCTGGGACTATAGGCATATATCATCGTGCCCATCTAATTTTTATATTTTTGGTAGAGACGGGGTTTCAACATGTTGCCCAGGCTGAATTTGAACTCCTGGCCTCCCAAAGTGCTGGAATTATAGGCATGTGCCACCATGCCCAGCCAAGTTATAGTTTTCCATTGAAACGTAACATTTCTCTCTGTAGTAACTATCATTTTTGATCATAATCAAAGTAAGACTATTCTTCTTTTAAAATTAAGTCTAGTTTTGTTAGATTTTGCCTGATTATTTATGTAAGTGCATCAAGAACAGGAGATGACCACATAGGTGCTTTCAAGTTTCTTTGCTGGAAGTTTTCATACAGAATCTCAGATTTGACTTTTAAAGGCCTTATTCAAGCTAAAAGCCAAGCTAAGAACATACTATCAAATTTCAGCTGCAGTCCTTATAGCTTTGTGTGAATTCCTCTCTTCTTGAGGCCCCCAAAATATCCCTAAATTTCTGGGCCTACCAGGAAATGACCTTCTTTAATAACCTGTAAGGCTGTGAACCCTGTAATGTAAGTATCAGGCTGACTTTTCTCAGAGTGCTGTTGGGAATGAAGTTTTTGGTGTTCCAAAAAAAAAAGAATTAACATGGGAACAAATGATCTCTTAGCAAGGTGAGCTTTACTTTCTGCAGAAAGGATGCTACTCAATAGCTGTCCAGCCACAAGAGCACAGCGAACAAAGGAGACAGAGTTACTTATAACTTGATGTGTCTACCCTACTGCTGCGTCCAGTTACCATTGGCCAGAATAGGATCTCACATTTTACACTTTACCCAATTGGCTATTAGTTTAAAACTTTCTTAATTAGGTAAGGGGAATAGAACAAAGAAAGAAAAGGAAGTTGCCAGGGATAGTTAAGGAAGCATCTCCAAATAAGGAATGGCATACACTATGGGCTGGGGCTTGTCTAGTTCTGTCCAGGCATGCTGGAGCAAGCTAGGACAACTGATTTGGAACACACACACACACACACACACACACAAATAGTGGATAGCAATCTTATAGTAAGAAATTGTGACTTTTTACAATCTTTGAAGAAGAACTTTCCCATTTCTTACAGTGCTTTGTAAGCATTGTCTCCATAAAAGTCAACCTTACTTCCTTAAAATTGCTGATCATAACTGATCTTAGGTACACTTCCAAAATATGATATTCCAGTAAAAACCTTGATAATATAACCAAATTTTTAAATTATGTCCTGTTATAAAGTGAACAGATTCTTATTGGACTTTTGCTAATAACTATATCATCATGAAAATAAGAATATTGAGTAAGAATGTCAAAATTCTGGAGAAATCAGGCAGGGAAAAAAAGATAAATACTTCATTTCTGTTTACAGAAGTATAATCTACTAAATTGTTGTAAGTTACAGTTAGATTAAGAGAAAGAGATTTCTTAAATCCAGAAACTAGAACATTAAAGAACCAGCAATGCTCTAAAAAGCTATAAAATTATAATCAATTTTCATCAGTTCATTCAGTGCCATGTAATCAATTCCAGTCTTGCTGCATCTTGGGTTAGCAGTCTCATGACCCCATCAATGTCTCCACCAGGCTTCTGGACATCTTCACTGAGTCAAGTGTATGGTCTTAAAGTTATTTAAGCAGTATCATCAGAAGCCTTTAACCAGAGTACCTATCATACTCTTTTCCATGAGTCTCAGAAGGAGTCCTGTATTGGAGATGAGCATTCTGACCTGTAGCTGATCGCAGGAGCTTTCAGGAAAGCATCAAAGGGAAATAATATCTAAATGACAAAGAGTATGAAATGGCTGTGATTATACCACAGTTGACAAGGATATTCGATTTTTTCTGTGGCATACAGCATTTATTTATTTATTTATTTATTTATTTATTTATTTATTTATTTAGAAACAGAGTCTCGCTCTGTCACCCAGGCTTGAGTACAGTGCCGTGATCTTGGCTCACTGCAAGCTCTGCCTCCCAGGTTCACGCCATTCTCCTTCCTCAGCCTCCCGAGTAGCTGTGACTACAGGTGCCCGCCACCACTCCCAGCTAATTTTTTGTATTTTTAGTAGAGATGGGGTTTCACCGCGTCAGCCAGGATGGTCTTGATCTCCTGACCTTGTGATCCACCCACCTCAGCCTCCCAAAGTGCTGGGATTACAGGTGTGAGCCACTGCGCCCGGCACAACAGTTAAAATAATAATTGGAATTATGACTCATAACTCTATACTGGCACATAGCATGGATAAGGAGGACATTGACAAATTTCCAAGAATTTTATATAATTCGGAAAACATAACATTTTACCCATACAAATATAACACAGGGAAGGTTAGATATCTCTTTTTATTTGTCTCTTTTGTAAGGGTTTCCCTTATAAAAAATACATCCTACTGTACTTGTGAAACATGCCCTATTTTCTTGCATGCTTTGCATAGAGTTGTTTCTAGTTATTCTATTGCTTCTAGTAGTTTTATTTATGCATATTGATTATAATTTTAATACTTAGTAATCTTTTATTTTCCAGAGAAAACTAACAAGTAAACAGTTATAAACTGTCACATATTAGCATTCCATAGTAGGTTAGAAAATGTATGAATATACCATCTCCCAACATCTACAGGGATGTGTTTCCTCATAGTACAATTTCTCATTGTGGTAGACAAAAACATGTTTATTAATGGTCCAAAATATCTTTAGTCCCTCTGTAAAAATAAGAAGCGAAAAGTATATAAACTTGAATTATTTATGTTCAGTAATTAATGTTTTAGTATTGTATCCTATTTATAAATGGTCTAGATATTTAATGCAAATCTTTTACTTAGCTTAACTTTAAGGTTAAAAATTACCAAAAGTATTTTGGAAACTACTATTAAGCAGATTTACAGTAAACAAATTATTTTTGAAATAATGTTTCAAAATTTTCGCTTTTCACAAGATGGCACCAAAAGTGAAGAAGGAAGTTCCTGCCCCTCCTAAAGCCAAAGCCAAAGCCAAAGCCAAAGTCAAAGCTTTAAAGGCCAAGAAGGCAGTGTTGAAAGGTGTCCACAACAACACACAGAAAAGAAGATCTGCATGTCACTCACCTTGAGGTGGCCCAAGACACTGCGACTCCGGAGGCAGCCCAAATATCCTCAGAAGATCATCCCCAGGAGAAACAAGCTTCACCACTATGCTATCATCAAGTTTCCGCTGACCACTGAGTCGGCCATGAAGAAGATAGAAGAAAACAACATGCTTGTGTTCATTGTGGATGTTAAAGTCAACAAGCACCAGATCAAACAGGCTGTGAAGAAGCTCTGGGACATGGATGTGGCCACAGTCAACATCCTGATTCGACCTGATAAAGAGAAGAAGGCGTATGTTCGACTGGCTTCTGATTATGATGCTTTGGATGTTGCAACAAAGTTGGGATCATCTAAACCGAGTCCAGCTGGCTAACTCTAAATATATGTATATCTTTTCACCATAAAAAAGAAATAATGTTTTTCATAAGAATGACAACTTAATTAGAATCAAATTTGTAAGCTTTAAGATTTTATGTTTCTAGTAAGTATAATATTAGCTTATTTGAGTAGAACTCAAGCAGAATAGGAATTTATGTTTGTTTTATATTCAATAGTGGTAACTTTGAAGACATAGTTGTTTTATTACACCAAAAATATTATATTAACCTTATTTAACTAAGTTTTATCCAAATCGTGTTAACTTAAAAAACATATGATCAGTTCCTGTATTTCTAGGAGTTTGGTGAATATTTATTTATAAATGCTTATTTTTTTCCAAGCCAAGTTAGAATAGAGCACTTTTGAAGGATTTTATAAATGAATTTTGCAACGCTATCCTGAGTTAAGAAAATATCACATATACATAACACACATTAATAGACATACAAACACAAATAGAGATTTCATAGCTTTCATCCTGAAATTTCAGCCATGAATCAGGCATAAATATTCTGATGGTTAATTTTAGACATCTACTTGATTGTATTAAGAGATACACATAGCTGGTAAAACACAATTTCTGGGCATATATGTGAGGGTGTTTCTGGAAGACACTGAGATGACCCTGACCCAATGTAGATGGGCACAGATATGGTTTGGCTGTGTCCCCACTCAGATCTCATCTTGAATTGTAGTTCCTATAATTCCTACATGTCGTGGGAGAGACCCAGTTGGAGGTGATTGAATCATGGTGGTGGTTACTGCCATGCTGTTCTCATGATAGTGAGTGAGTTCTCATGAGCTGATGTTTTTATAAGGAGATTTTCCCGTTTGGCTCAGCACTTCTCCTTGTTGCTGCCATGTGAGGAAGGACATGTTTGCTTCCCCTTCCACCATGATTGTGAGACCCCTCCAGCCATGTGGAACTGTCAGCCCATTAAACCTCTTTGTTCTTTATAAATTGCTCAGACTTAGGTATTTCTTCATAGTAGTGTATAAATGGATGAATACAGGCACCATCCAATTGGTTGAGAACCCAGATAGAACAAAAAGGAAGAGGAAAGGGGAATTATCTCCTTCTGAAATGGAAACATCCTTCTTCTCCTGCCCTTGACATCAGAATTTCAGGGTCTCAGGCCTTTGGCCTCAGAATGAGAGTTACACCATTGACTTCCCTCATTCTGAGTCCTTTGGACCTGGACTGAGCCATGCTATGCTTTCCTGGTTCTCCAACTTGGCGCTTTCCTGGTTCTCCAACTTGGAGATGGGCTATCGTGGAACTTCTCAGCCTCCATAACTATGTGAACCAATTCCCCTAATGAGTCTTCTCTCATCTATCTATCTACATATATCACATTGATTCTGCCTTTCTGGAGAACCCTGACTAATGTGATTACAATAATACAAAATTCACTAGTTTATATAGAAGACTTGGTTTTTGTCTTTGCCCCATTTTTTATTTGTATTATAACTGTGTTTCTGGAAACTGGAACAAGTTTTTGCCTTCTTCATATGAGGGCTAAAGCTTTTTTCTCGCTAATACTTTTGGAGATTTGTAAGATTTTCTTTTGTTTTGACATACAATCTTACGGAGGCTGAGAAGTAATTTTTTTTCTGTTTTATTTTTCAGCCCCAGGTGTTTGCTTTTGCAGACTCTTGAGCATGTTGAGAGCCTACAAGGCATGGAGCAGGGTGCCTAAAGATTCAGTGATTATACGGAGTTGAGAGACTCAAATGGGAAGGGAAAGGTCTAAAAGGAGGCAGTTTGGAAGATAAAAATTTTCTCAAAGGAGCCATTAAAGTTCTAAATAATTCTTATTCTTAGTAAAGTCATGCAAATAGGAAAGGAAGTAGACAGAATTAGCTCCATATTGGTGGAACACATAGTCAGCAGAGGTTTGAGAAGGGAGAATTTAGTCAACTGAGACGTTCCCATGAAAGGATCAAGATCAAGATCACAAAGACACCATGAAACAAAAAGCCAGGAATAACTTCCAACCCAAGAAGAGAACACAGAGGCCTCAAAACCAAAGCTAGGATAAGAAACTTGTAGCCCAAGAGTTACCTTCCAGACAAAGAAGCCTGAGAGTCCAACCCAGCTTCACAGAGTACTCACTCAAAATGTTACTGAAACTGTAGGCTTTTCAATGACTTAGCCATGCATGAAAAGGCATTCCTTAAGGTGGTACAGAAGATGGAGCCCCCATATCCAAAGATAGCCAAGGAGAAAGAAAGACCCCTGTTGGCAGAGCCAGTGGGCAAAGGCAACAGAAAAGGAGACAAGAATCCTAATGGGATGAGATCCTTTCACATTTAGGCTTATACAAACTCCTGAGAATTGGCAGGTTGACAGTTATAAATGGGGTACCAACTTTTCTACTCATTGGATTACAAGTTCTTCAGCATCCAAAATGATTAACAAAATGACAATTTCTAGGGCTTTTGTGGGAGAGCATGGAAGGTCTTTTTGAACCTTTTAATGCTGTCAACAGAATAATGATGACATTCATAAATTTGGAAAGGAGATATTTCTTTATTTTTATGTTTTTTTTTTTGAGATGGAGTTTCACTCTTGTTGCCCAGGGTGGAGTGCAATGGTGTGATCTCGGCTCACTGCAACCTCCACCTTCTGGGTTCAAGTGATTCTCCTGCCTCTGCCTCCCAATTAGCTGGGATTACAGATGCCCACCAATAAACCTGGCTAATTTTTTGTATTTTCAGTAGAGACAGAGTTTCATCATGTTGGCCAGGCTGGTCTCAAACGCCTGACCTCAGGTCATCCACTTGCCTTGGCCTCCTAAAGTGCTGGGATTACAGGCATGAGCCACCACACCCAGTGAGAGATCCATTTCCTATAAAGGGTTGCAGACTGCAGGATTGTCCTTCTGACAGACTGGGAAGCATAGCCTCCAGCCAGAAGCCAGAAACAGATGCTTCAAGGGAGATGTAAAGGAAATAGTAATTTATGCTGAGTGGATTTGGCAAAAAAAACATATTTAATAAACTCTAGGAGGAGTCATGAATATTTATGAAAGGAGAAATGCATGCTTGTGCAATTGAGTTTCTTGCTTCTTCATGGGTCCCAAGTACAAAAAATGGCAATGTTAGCATGATCCCAGGGTGGAGTTTTCAGCCCTCTGACATTAAAAGGTGAAGCAGAGGACATGAAAACTCTCTCTGTGCATCCTCTGTACACAGGCCAGAACCTCTCCAGCATGGGTGGTCTCTATTAGGCAAGAAAGGAGAGGTTGATATCAGTGGCAGTGCCTTTGAAAGGGCTGGTTTCTGTTTAATCCTTAGGGAAGAAAGCCTCATCATGGTTAGCAAACGAGGGGGTATAACGAGGTGTATCTGACCTGCATCATCCCATCCTGGCCAAGCTGAGAACTCAGTTTTGAAAGTTACTCTGCGGTTCCCTCAGCCAAGAGTTGGCTTGTTCAGTCAGTTGGGAGCTTAGGATTTCATTTCCATTTATCAGTGCTAATGGGAATAAGTAGGGTGTCTTCCTGGCAGCTGAATTTGAAAGAAACACCTTGGATGGGGTTAATGGCAGCTGTATTTTTTGGGAGCTCTGCTTTAATTAGGTAAAGTAAGTTCTGGTAAGATTTCTTTATCTTTGGTATCTCAAATGTTTTCATTTAAATAATCTTTATAACAACTTTTTTTTTTCTTCTTTGAGACAGAATCTTGCTCTGTTGCCCAGGACGGAGTGCAGTGGCACGATCTTGGCTCACTGCAAGCTCCGCCTCCCAGGTTTATGCCATTCTCCTGCCTCATCTTCCCGAGTAGCTGGGACTACAGGTGCTCGCCACCACACCCGGCTAATTTTTTTTTTTTTTTTAGCAGAGACAAGGTTTCACCATGTTAGCCATGGTCTCAATCTCCTGACCTCGTGATCCACCTGCCTCGGCCTCCCAAACTGCTGGGATTACAGGCATGAGCCACCGTGCCCAGCCCCTATGACAACTCTTGATGTCTGAGTGAGTTCCCACACAGTCATCTGTTGTAAGACTTTCTGATTTCTTTTTTTCCTTTGGTTGTTATGAATAGGGCTTCTGTACATAATTGCATGGTAGCTTTTGCTTGGAAATAATATCAAAGTAGCTGCCAAAATACTTATGAATGTGATTTTTGGATTGTAAGGTCAGACTTGTTTAACTTTGGGAAAAACTACCCAACTTGTAATAAGGGAAGAAAAATAATTTTCTCTCTACCTTAACGGAATTCTTAGATGGGACCCTCTGTAAAAAATTACAGATTAAAATGAGAAAAAAGTAGATGAGTTTAAAAACATGTATTCCTTATGGATACATGGGAGACACTCAGGGAAAAATGAGTAAATCCCCAGCAGGTGGCTTTCAATTCAAGTGTAAATGCTATCTTCAACTTAAAGAAAGAAGATTTGAGGCTCAGTAGTGGGGAGGTAACAAGCAAAAGCACAGTAGACAAGGGTAAGTTTTCTTATACAGACTTAACTCCATGCATTGTCTGTTGATAAGACTCTTTAGTGATTTAGTCATCCTTGTCTTCTTGGTTGGTGCCGAGAGAGAGAGAGAGAAAGAGGGAGAGAGAGAGAGAGATATCTTTTAAATGGGGATTTCGTTTATAGATGTAAATTTTCCTCACACAAGGGTAACTTCTACTGTGTTTTCAGAACTTCTTGTTTTAGCAGTTTTTCGAAGTAATCAGCTCAGAATAATTTTATGCAAAAGGGACATATTTTGGGGTGGCATATTCTGGTTTCCTACTATCATATTTTGGGGTGGCATATTCTGGTCTTACACACTGTCTTCCACCAGCAATGAAAAGAGTTCTTGTTTTTCATCCAGCAATTTGTCATTTTTTTAGAGTTTAGCAGTTCTATCAGATATAGACCAGCTGTGCTATCTCATTGTGGTTTTCAGTTCTCTAGTACGTTGAGCATCTTTTTGTATGTTTACTTGCCATCCATAGATCGTCTTTGGTGAGATGTCTGTTCAGAACTGTGTGCATTTTTAATTGAGCTGTTTAACTTATTTAGTTTCAAGAATTTTGTATATATTTTGAATACAAATTATTTCTCAGGTCTGTATTTTGCAATTTTTTTTTCAATATGTGGCTTGCCTTTTTGTTCCCTTAACAAGGTCTTTTCCAGAGTATAAACTGAAATATTAAGAAATCCACATTGTCATTTCTTCTGCGTATATCAACCTTGTGTGTCATTTGTTAAAATTCATGACCAAACCCAAAGGCACATAGCTTTTCTTCCATAGTTTCTTCTAGAAATTGTATAGTTTTGCATTTGTAGTGTAAGGATGGTTTTGAGTGATTATTTGTGTAAGTTGTAAAGTTTTCATCTCCATGCATATCATTTCCTATGGTTTCCAATAATAGTTCCCTCACTATTTTTGGGAAAGACACAGGGTAGTGGGCTCTGTTAGAGCAGCTAGACGGCTAGACATGAAGAGGAGGGGAAGCTCCTGAAAAAGGGAAAGTCTGGGAAGGCTCACCTGGAGGGACCACGAAAAATTCATTTAGTGGCATCTGTAATGCTGGAGTGGACGGGCACTTGTCAATTGCGGGTAAGAGGGAGAAGAGGTACCTATGGAGGAAGAAACATCCTAGAAATCCTGTTAAGATGCGCCAGTCGTCATTCACTCTGCAGTAATAATGTCACAATATTGCTAGCTACATGCTAAGGACAAAGGGGACATTGTTAAAAGAAACCTGGCACCATAAGTACAGATTAGGGCAGAGAAGCACATTGAAAAGAGATAGACGCAGTAGGTAGAAATGTGACTGCTGTCAGCCTGCCTAGGATGGCGGGAAGGAGCCCGGTGCCAGAGTGGATTCGGATCGATCAGCACACATGTGCCTCATCCAACAGTAAGGAGGTCCCACAAGCCTAAGTGGGGCAAGTTGGGGACCTAAGGCAGGAAAAGCAGGCAAAGAAAACAGGCGGAGACTTGAGACAGAATCAGGAAGGCGAAGAAGTCCAAAATAAAATTCCCTGCACAAGACTCTTAGGCTGCTTTCCTGTACGACCAGCCTACTCCTATTTTTCCACAATAAGCTCTTCACACTGTATTTTTTTCAATGACGTTATCTTTGTATTGCCTCTTGGTGAAAATCTTTCTTCCAAGTTAGACAAGAACTGGGACATCAATTTCCGGAACTGATGGCACTTAATAACTGGCGCTCCGACTTTAAGTGGTGCAGGAGGCGGCGTTTAGGGGGCGCCAGACATCACACCTGGAGCAAGAGGGTCCTGCATAGTCCCCATCTGCCTGCAGGTGGTGTGCTGCGACAACACTGCCAGCAAGAGGGCCCGGCAGTGTCCCCAGCTTCCAGCAGGGGGCGTACGACGAGTATACTGTGAGCAAGAGGATCCTGCAGTGTCCTTAGCTGCCAGCAGGTGGCCCACGGGCACCACACCATGAGCAAGAGGACGCTGCAGTGTTCCGGTTGGCAGCAGGGGGCGTGCTGCCTCTCCACTGTGAGCAAGAGGATCCTGTAATGCCCCCAGCGGCCAGAAGGGGGCGTGCCCCCACTACAAGGCAAGCCAGAGGGCTCGGCAGTGTCCCCAGCTGCCACTTGACTTGGAGCAAGAGGGCCGGGCAGTGTCCCCAGCTGCCAGTATAGGGAGTGCTGCTATTTACACTGTGACCTAGAGAGCCCTGCAACGTCCCCAACTGCCAGCAGGCGGCGTGCCGTCATTATACTGCGAGCAAGAGGGCCCTGCAGTGCCCCCGCGGCAGCAAGGGGTGCTGACCACCACTGTAAGAAAGATGGCCCTGCAGTTGCTCTAGTCGCCAGCAGGAGGTGCAGTAGCACAGCACCATGAGGAAGAGGGCCCTGTAGTGCGCGGCTGCAAGCAGGGGGCACCCGAACACGGCTTTTCAGATTACCTACGTTCCCCCGTCTCTGCACCACTCCCCCTGCGGCATGCGTCTCTGCACCTGCGCAGCCGCCGTTCCCCCCAACCCCCCATGCGCGGACGTGCGACTCTGCGCCTGCGCCACGCCGGCGCGCGACTCTAGGACTGCACCACCCGACCTGCGACGCTGCGGCTGCGCCGCGCCGACCTGCGACGCTGCGCATGCGCCGGCCTGCGCCGCGCCAGCGTGCGACTCTGCGCCTGCGCGCGACTCTGCGCCTGCGCCGAGCCGACCTGCGCTCTGCGGCTGCGCCGGCCTGCGCCGCGCCGGTGGGCGACTCTGCGCCTGCGCCGGCCTGCGACACTCTCTCTCTGCGCCGCGCCGGCCTGCGATTCTGTGCCGGTGCCACGCCGACCTGCGACTCTGCGGCTGCGCCGTACCGGCCTGCGAATCTGCGCCTGCGCCGCGTCGGCCTGCGACTGTGCGCCTGCGCACGCCAGAGGGCGACTCGGCGCGTGCGCTGACCTGCGAATCTGCGGCTGC